>NW_020956700.1:0-41133 GCF_003031625.1 Empidonax traillii | reverse complement strand
AAGTTTAAAAAACTCCCGTGTGCGAGCAGGAGGGAGGAGGAGAGGAGGCGGCCGGGGAAAGCGGGGGAGGGAGGAGGGCTCGGCTCGGCGCGGCCGCGGCTCCCGCCGCCATCCCCGGCGCGGCGCGGGGGGCGCGGGGGCTCCGTGAGGCGGCGGGGGCAGCGCCGCAAGTAGGACGCGGCGCCATGTTCTGGGCTCCCCCCGCCTTCCCTCGCCGCCTCCTCCTCCTCCGTGAGGGGCCGTGAGGCAGCCCCGCTCCCCGCTCCGCCGCCGCTCGGCCCGCGGGGGATCGTGAGGCGATGTGGCGGCGCTGCGGCGGGGCCGCCCCGCGCCCTCCGACATGACGGGCAGCGCCACCGCTGCCATTTTGTCGCCGGGCGCGGGGCCGGGAGGAGGCTCGGGACGGCCGCGCCGGGGGTAAAAAAAAAGCTTTCAAAAAACCAGCGTTTGGATGAATATTCGGGGCACCGGGAGGCGGCGGGAGCGGGGTCGGCGCCGGGGGTGGGGCAGGGGGAGCCCGGCGGAGCCCCCCCCGGGCAGGGAGCCGGGAATCCGCCTTCTTCCTGGGCAGGGCCCTGCGGGGAGGTAGGTCTGTGGCTTCAGGGTCCTCTGCTATTTTTAACCGTGTTTTAAATGATTTTTTAAATTATTATTTTTAAATTATTTTTAATAATATTTTTTTTAAATAATTTTTTAACCGTTTCTCGCCCTTTTCGTCCTATCCTGGTCCACCCCCCCTCATACTCCTGGGGGCTTATTCACCATCTTAAACACAGACTTAACGCTTTAAAAACACGAGCCGAAGCTCCTCAGGTATAAACTCGACTTTTCAATTTTTTTTTTTCTTCCCCCCTTCCACCTCCACACTTGGATTGTTGTTCAGCTTCTCTTTTTTTTTTATTTTTTTTTTTTTTTGCCTGGTGCCAAAGAAAGTTCCGAGAGCTCGGAGCTGAGTGCTCGGGGATGGGCAGAAGGCAGCTGGAAAATCAACATTATTCGACCTGTCGCTGCTGCTTTTTACCTGCCAGCCCTTACTTAAATTTTAGCAGTGAGGTTGGTGTGTCCTGTCCCTGCAACCCCAAATCCTTCCAGTTTTTTCACGAGTAGGGATAAAGGTGCCACTTGGCAATGCTGTTCCGTGTTGTTACAGATGTGTTTGTTTTTGTGGCTGTGCGTGCACGTGGTTTTTTGGGAGAACTGAGTGTGTGGTTGGAATTCTGTCGCTCTCAAATACCTGTTAAAATCAATCGTACCTTTTATTCAATACATCCTGTAATTAAAAAGGATCAAACCCTTTTGTAAATCAGAGGTAAGTAATAGGATGTTTGATGGGGTGTTGCGTTTCTTTCCGAGCCTGTATTTAATATTTTATGGCTTGGTCTTCCTAAAACAACTTTTTATGTGGAATTCTGTGTGTTCCTGTGCAGCTGAGCTTGTTACTTGGGGCTGTTAAGTCATATAATCCCATAAAGTTCCATCTTGACTAATAAATCCTACTGTAAACGTCCTGAAGTGGATGATACGGGAGATATTTCTTCCTCAGTCTCATTTTTTTTTGGTTGTTTATTTTTTAAATTCTCCCTCCACCTTTCCTAGAGATGCAGTGTTGGTGGAAGGTGGTGGTGGGGGGGGGTTGGTAGTTGAAATGTGGATTTTCTGGGTGTTGTACAGCCAGAGTTGAGTTTGGTCATCTACTTTCTACCCAGATATTTCCAGTTTTATCACATTATTAGTCACAGTAGTGCAGTTGCTGTAGAATTGGTTTATCTTAACAATAATCATTTTCTGTCATAATTAACCACCTGCAGAAGCGGGGACAGTTATTTTTCCTGACTTTCCTCCCCAGCAGTGCTCACCTGGGCATATTTTTGGACGTTCCTCCTCATTCCCATCATTAAACCACCACCTAAATGCCAATATTGCCCAGCAGAGTCAGTTTGAAGGCTCTTGGCTGTGGGACACGGAGGTGGGGCTTAAAACTCGGCACAAAATTCAGCTTTTCTGCTCTACAACTGACCCTTTAGTCTGAGGGTTTGGTCCTTTTATCAGCTCAGAACTGGGACAGTGATAAAACACCGACTGGGACTCGGAGCATTTCTCACAGCCCTGGTTCTGGGGTGCTTTAAAACTTCTCTGACACTCTGATTTCTCTTTTTTTTTTGGAGTGGGGGGGGAATGATAACCCTGGAGGGCAGTACCACGCAAGCATCTTTACAGAGTGCTTTTAAATGAAAAAATACATTTTAAAAAGGCTTTTTTTTTTTTTTTTCCTCGAGGTGGTTCCTTGCTGTGACACTTAAAAGAGCATTGAAGACTTTAAAGTGACACACGACCATTTCAGTTGTGTTTAGGTCTTGCCTGTGGGTGCAGAGAAGTTCTTTGGGACTCTTCCCGTTTCCCTGTTTTTCTGGGATGGTGGATTTACTTCACGGCTCGTGAGAATTCCCTGTTGACCAACATTTTGGGAAGTGCAGCCGCAGTTACAGATTTTTTTTCTCTGGTTCAGGTGTGCCTCCAAATTCCAGCTTGGAAAAAAAACACATCGAGGGCTTTAACTGATGGAACTTTAACTGTTTTCCATCAGGAAATGCATTTCCTGAAGAAATAAGTTCCTGTCCTGCCAAAAAATTGGTGGAAAAAGAGGGGGGAAAAAAGGCTTCTTCCAAACCCCTGCTTGCAGCAGGAACTGTGTGTTGTATATCCATAAATGAATAAAATTCCTGCTGTTCTGCTCCAAGTGTGCCCCACCACCACTTAGGATGTTTAAAGGGATTTAGGGCTTTTAAAATACTTTTTATTTTGCTGGATCTAAAAGATCATTTCATCTTCACTGATGACACATCTTTAAACGTCCATGGAATGGTGGCAGAGGCATCCCTGGCTGCTTCTTAAAATATTTACATCCCAGAAGGCTGGTGTTGAGCTGTCCCTGGTAAATATTTACATCCAGGAGAGCTGATGTGGATCAATCATTCCCATTTCATTCATTCTGGGGATTATTCCCTCCTCCTGCCGAGCAGGTGTTGGAGGAGCTGGAAATTAGGGATTTGGACGTGTGGAACACACGTGGTGCTGTTGTGGGTGGGGTCTGAGGGAGCTGAAATCAGGGAGGATGGTTTGGACACCAGAATTCCCAGCGTTTCGGGGATCCCGGGGCTGTGCCTGGAACGGAGCAGGACTTTCCTGGGATGCCAGGAAGGGAGGGAGAAGGGTCTGGATTGACAAGCAGCTCCACTCACTGAAGCAAACCCGCTGTGTCCACAGCAAGTCCAGATCCCAGGTGGGAGCAGAGGGCAGGAATGTTGTGCTTTGGAATGATGGACACTTCCCAGCTATTTCTGGGACACTGCTCCACTTGTTCTGCACAGAATCCTTCCCTGTCTGCTCCTGCCCCGCTGTCCTTCCGACAAACCAACCCGTAAATACGGAGTCTGGGGCTTTCTGGGATTGCTAAAATCAGTCCTGGAGCTTGTGGGAGCACAATTCTGAAAGAATTCCAGAAAGAAGGAAAAAAACCTGGTTTGCCTTCGCACCACAGTGTAAACATTGTGCTCTGATGGAGTCCATGGTTGGATGCTTTTCCTTCAAAGCCATGGAAAATCAGGAAAGGCTTCTCTTTTCCAAGTAAGAACTTGTCACCATGTCCTAGTTAGTCCTTAAAACTGCCCTTGGTTAAGATGCAGTTTGGTTTGGACGGGGAATGCTGCATAATGTGAAATATCAGAGGGTAAAAACGTTCATTCCTTGAGCCAGATCCTCTCCTGAGCTCTGTCTGAACGTGGAGCAGCTTTGAGTTAAAAAAAAAAAAACAAACAAAGAAAACAAAGCACAAACCCACAACCAAATAAAGAAAACACCAGAAGGTTCCTGTGTCTGTCCCCTGCTCCCTTCCCTTGGGTGATGCAGGATCCTCCAGGAATAGGACAGGCTTTGTGGGATGAGCCTAAACAGAGTCCCGTTGAGGGAGTGGCTTCGTGTGCCCTTGTTCCAAGACCTGAGGAGGTGTTTTGGTGTTGGGGTTGGGGTCAGGTGGTTGTTTTTGCAGCATTTCTCCCTGTCCTGGGATTTCCCAGAATCCCAGAATGTTACAGGTTGGAAGGACCGTGGAATGCAGCTTGCAGGGGCTGTGCCAGGTCATGGCTCACCACTTGAGTTGTGCAAGTGACTTAAATCAACCTGTCCCATCTCAGATCCTCCCAACAGAGCCCTGAAGGGATGAATCCAAATCCAAATCCGTGCGGTGGTTTGGATAGGGAAGAGCCGTGCCCCGGTTGGTGCCTCGTTCTGATATCTGGAGGAGGATGTGGAACAGTTGGAACTGTGGGATGTAGCGGTGTTTGTGGGCAGCCCCTGGTCCTCCTGGGAAGGAGCAGCTGAGGATTCCAGAGGAAGGGAATCCCGGTGGCCGCGGGCCAGCGGTGGCACCTGCCCGGCTCCCTCGTGCCCGGGGCAGCGCGCCAGGCTGTGGGGACACTGCCCGAGGGGGCAGAGCTCTGGCAGGGCCACACAGCTCCTGGGGGTGTCCTGGGCACATCCACCAGCAGCTGCTCCAGCTTGGGCCAGGACACTCCACCTTCCCTTTCCTGGCTCTTTTCCACCAGGAGCTGAGCTTGGCCTGGCCTGAGGTTCCCCCAGGGTTGGATCATGGGAGGTTCCAGCTGAAGGTCTGTCCTGAGTGCAGGTGGCAATGGCACAGGGGGGTTATCTTTATTTGTTTGTTATTTTTCAATGTGGTTGTTGAGGTTGTTTTGGTGGTCCCTGGGTCATCTTGGAGCAGACCTTGAGTCCTGTCTTTGAGCATCTCCAGAGCAGCTCTCAGCCCAAGGCTTTCTGTAGGCCCTTCATCCAAGCATTTGCTGGCCTGGTCACATTCCAGATGGGATCTGAATCGGAAATTCATGCAACATTCCATTGGAATTCAGTTGGAATAACATCCAGTGGGAATTCTGGGGGAAGCTTCCAACAGGAGCGTTGAGAGCGTCGTGTCCTCACCATCACCGTGGAGCAGGGCATGAAGGGTGGGCTCCTGCAGGATTTGGGCATTGCCATGGGATCATGGAATGACTTTGGCTGGAAAGGACCTTAAAGCTCATCCAGTGCCACCCCCTGCCATGGGCAGGGACACCTCCCACCAGCCCAGGTTGCTCCAAGTCTGTCCAGTCTGGCCTTGGACACTTCCAGGGATCCAGGGGCAGCCACAGCTTCTCTGGGAATTCTATTCCAATCCCTCCCCACCCTCATAGAGAAGAATTCCTTCCAAAGTCCTGAGCCTTGCCAAACTCCAAGGACACTGTGACTGTGGAGGGTTGGCTCCTCCTAACCCTGCTGCACAAATCCAGCAGATTGGAAACCTGAGGAGATCCATTTCTGCTCCAGCTCCCAAGCTGGGTGAGAACAGACCTGGAATATCATCCAGGATCCAGCAGGACACGACTCTTGGAGCCTGGTGACAGTGGCCAGCGATGGTCATTCCTTACTGTGGGGGCACACAGAACTTTATGTGGACAGGCCAGGACTGGGAGACCAACAGAAGTCCCAAAGACACGACCCCAGTGTCTGCAGGAGTGTGTGTGTGAGACAGGACAACTGGCTCTGCTTTCAGAAATCATTTGGGCTTCGCTTGCCTTCTTTCCACTGCTCTTCCCGCTTCCAGAGAAGGCTTCCATGGGATTAAGAGGTGTGGAGGACTCTCCCAGTGCCCCCCCTGGATCACTTGGTTGGTCTTCACCTGCCTTTCTTGATAAAAATACCCCAAAGTGGGATGTTCTGTCCTGGGGGTTCCACGTGCAAGGGACACTTCAGAGCATCTGCTGCTCATGGAGCTTTTGCTGTTCCTGGTGTTTGTGCTTGTAAATTTGCCTTTTATCTTGGAAAATTATATTCCCAACTGTGTCCTTCTGTCACCTTGTTAAGCCTTTAACCACAGACCAGGATTTGGGGACTTGGGCCTAATTCTGGGATCTCCTGCCTGTGGGTTGTGGGTTTTCTGAAGTGGAGACTTTGCCCTTTGGGCTCTTTTATCCAGGAGAAAAGGAGGCTCAGGGGGGACCTTCTGGCTCTGCAATCCCTGACAGGAGGGGGGAGCCGGGGGGGGGTCGGGCTCTGCTCCCAGGGAACAGGGACAGGAGGAGAGGGAACGGCCTCAGGCTGTGCCAGGGGAGGGGCAGGTGGGACATCGGCAGGAATTTCTCCCTGGAAAGGGTGGTCAGGCCTTGGCAGGGGCTGCCCAGGGAGGTTTGGAGTGCCCAGCCCTGGAGGTGCCCAAGGCAGGCCTGGCTGTGGCACTCAGTGCTCTGGGCTGGGGACAAGGTGGGGATGGGGCACAGAGGGGGATCCATGGGCTGGGAGGGCTTTTCCAACCATGATAACTCCATGGCTGTGCCTGTGTTGATGAGGGAGAGAGGGAGGGTCTGTCTGCCAGGTGCCTGCGCAGGGAGCGAGTCCCAGGTGCCAGCTGGGAGAAATTCCATGGAATGCAGTCCCTGCTCACCCCTGGCTGTGCAGCTCATTTTGGAGCCCTGGGAAGGGTCTGGGCTGTGCCTTTGGGACACGGCAGAGTGCAGGGAGCAGATAAGAGCCCTGGTTATCAGCCAGCAGGGGGGATGGATGACAGGGCAGTCCTGAGGAGCTGCAGCCATCCAGCAGGATGGAGTGGTGTGTGCTGCAGGCACCTGGCACTGCCAGGAATACAAGCTGGGATGGCCACACTGGGGAGCTGGGGGAGAAGCAGGAATCTCCTCACCTGCAGGAAAGCCAAGGGCTGATCCCGGCAGAGCACCCAGGAAGTGCCTGCTGGAGCAGGGGACACCTGCTGAGGGGGACAGGGACAACCCTGGGCCAGAGTGGGACAGGAACAGGACAGGGACAACCCTGGGCCAAAGAAGGGCAGGGCCAGCCCAGAGGACAAGGCAGGACAGGCCAGGTGAGGAGCACTGGGCAGTTGAAGCTGCACCACGTGTGACATCCCAACCCAAATCTTGCTCATGGATCCAGTCCATGCTGGGGATGTCCTGGAGGTGCCTGTTGGGTTTCCTTGTCTTTGGTGCAGCTGAATTTCCTGAGGACACTCCACCCCAGGTGGGTTCAGCTCATCCCCCCAGTGCTTCCTGCCCATCCACAGCAGTGCAGGGATCTCAGTGGGATCCCCTCCCCTCATCCAGGTGTTCTCCAGGACTCACTTGTGTCACATTTGTTCTGTGAGGGAGGAGATGTGACAGTTGTAGCCTTGCTGTGTGTTCTCAGGGAAGTGCAGATATTTGGAGAGTGATTCAGGAGCTGGAATTTTCCTTAACATCACAAAGACTTCTGAAACACAAACAAGGAGTAGATTCCAGTGTTTCTGTTGTGTCCAGTGAGCTGGTTTAGCTGGAATGTGGCTTCCCTGAGGTCACCTTTCCCTTCCCCTCCTCACACTGGCACATCCCTGTGGGAATGGCTGCAGTGAGCATGGATGAGGCCCAGCATCCCAGCTGGGCCCCCTGAGCCCAGTTCATCCTCCTGGGTCTTCTGCAGGGTTCTCAAATCTCTTAAAACATCAAGCCATCCTAATTTTGCCTGGGATTTTGTTTGGAATCCTGCTGTTCCAGCAGTGATTCCATGTGTCAGTACACCACTGACACAGTGTTGCCGTGGTTTCTCCTGGGGAGGATCAGGAGCTCCTGATCCCCAAACAAATCTCCAGCTCCACCAAGCCACTTCCAGTCCTGACCTCTTGGGTTCCGAGATGTTTGCCTGTGCCTTTGGCCAGGATCTCAGGGAAGAAGAGAAGGTGGAACTTCTGAATCAAAGCAGAGAGGAATCATCAGCCTTGCCCTAAAAACCCCCATGGTGGGGGAGGAATGAGATGATCTGGAAGGTCCCTCCCAACCATTCCAGGATTCTAAAAGGAGCAGAGTAAAAGCAGAAGATGGCTCATCTTCCATCATATTACAATGTTTTCTGCTGCATCCATGGCTACTTCCACATCTCCCTCAGATTTCCTCTCTACTCGTGAGGAAACTTGGTCCAGTTCTGTGTTTGCCTCTTCTCCATCCTCGAGGAGGGATGGATGGATGGATGTCCCACCTCTCTGGGTGAGGGCAGGTGCTGTTTCTCCCTCACAGTGACATTTGCGTGCTCTCAGCCCCCTTCCTTTTGCCTTTCTCCTCCCTCACCCTCCCATATTCCCACGAACTTCCTTGCAAAGAGGATGAGGCAAAACCCGCCTGGTGCAGGAGCTTCCCGGGCTGGAGAACAGCTCCAGGAGGAGTCCCTGGGTGCTGGATGGGCCTCCTCCCTGGCCAGGGGAGATAAAGGAGCAGGCAGGACCCTCCTGCTGCCGAGCAGGGACCCAGATAGGGGCAAAGGCAGCTTTGTTTGACTTTTTGCCCTTCTTTTTGGCGGGAACTCAGGGGGTGTGTGGAGCAGATGAGTGAGGAGACTCTGTCTGTCCCCAGGCTGATCTCGCTGGAGGCTCCTGATTACCCAAATACTGTTGAGTAAAAAGATGCTGTTGAGTGAAAAGATAAAAAATTGTCATGCAATTGGCTTTAAAATTTCAGACCAATGAGAGCTTTGGAGTTTTGTAGCTTTTGGGGGGAGTTTGGGGGCTCTTCTTTTTTTTTTTTTTCAGAGTCATGTGTGGGATCAGGAGCGTGGACTTGATCTTGGGTTTCTTCTCCCCACCCTCACATTCTTCTGGAGGGCTTTGGCAGAGCCATTCCCTGTCAGAATTCCTCTAGGAAAACCGTGGAGCCTTGGAAAAAGCCTTTCCTGTCTCACACTGCTCCTCCTCCTCTCAATGAATCACTTGTGCTCTGTGTTGCTCTGGGCTCCCTTCCCTGTTGACTTCAGTGCCTGGGATTTAATTAGAAATCTAGGGGTGTTATTTGGAGCTGGAAAACTCCATCAGATTCTTCCCTGGGCGGGGGGATTGCAGGAATAAAAATGGAGGCAATTCAGTATTTGCATGTTAACTGTGTGAGCTCAGCAATCCCCTCCTGTCTCTGCACGTGGTCCTTTTTATCCCAGCACATCCTCCCTTTCCCACCTGGAAACAACCCCTGCACGAGGATGGGCTTTTCCAGGGAATCTGCTGGGAGTTATTTCTGCCCTGTAAATGCTCTGGGGGTGTGGACAAGGCTGCTCCTCGTGTGGGAGGAGGGTCCGTCCCGTGGAGGCCCAGGGATTGGGCAGAGCTCACCTTGGCAGTGCAGGGATGTGAATCCTGGCAGGTTTGGGGTGAAAAGGGGCGGTTTGGGTAACAAAGGAGCAGTTTGGGCTGGGCTGGGCCTTATTTAGCGGCTCATTTACATCCCTGCTGTTGGGCCAGTCGATGGGAACCCCAGAAAATAAAAACCTGTTTAAAAACAACACCCAACCCCTGGGCTGTAACACCCTGGAGCTCCCACACCCTTGGGGACATTCTCCCCACCCTCGGGGACTTTATCTCCAGCTTCCCCTGCTACACCAGGGTGGGGGAGATAAGGGGACAGTGCCACTCCTGGAGCCTCCCCTTCCCACAGCACCCAGCGCATCCCTTTGTTTGCCAGCACAGGAGCTCCCTCCGTGCAGATCTTGCCCAAAATACCCCCTCGAGCTGCCCTGGAGAGGAGGATCAAACAGCACCTGGTTTGGGATCCCCAGGACCTGCTCTCAGGGGTGTCTGGGCACACCAGGCTTGAGAAGAAGTTATTTTAACAACTATTTAACTGCTGTTGTAGTAGCCCACGAATTGTGTGGAGGGTCAGAGTTGTTGGTTTAAAAATGGATTGTTCGGTTTCATAGTTTTAGGATGCTTTTCACTCGGTTTCGTGGGTTTTTAGAATTCTTGTATTTGTTGAAGATGCTGCTGCTCGTCACGAGCAAAAGGGTTAAGCCAGCATTAATCTAGAATATAATTTAATAATGTGATTTAGATGAGTTATTTATTCTATATTTATATAGAGAATCAGTTACTTAAATTATTATTTAATCAGAAAAGAGCACGTTTTGAACTGTTGATGTTGTTTGCAAAGACAGGCAGCAAACCCAAATCCTGCTGTCCAGACCGGCAGAAGGAGGGATCACACACTGAAACCATCCAGAATCCCTTGGATTTTCACCTGATCTGTGCCCTCTCTTCCCTCCCCAGGTTAAAGAACTCGTTCTTGACAACTGCAGGTCGTACGAGGGCAAAATCGAGGGCCTCACAGATGAGTTTGAGGAGCTGGAATTCTTAAGTACAATCAACGTAGGCTTAACCTCAGTCGCAAACTTACCAAAGTTAAACAAACTTAAGAAGGTAACTCCAAACCTCCCTTTCCCCCCGTGTGTCCAGTCGGGTAAAAGCAGAGCTGAGCTGCTCCAGGGTTTGTGTTTGCACTCAAAGCTCGAGGGGTTTCTGTGCCTTTCAGCTCGAGCTGAGCGACAACAGAATCTCAGGAGGCCTGGAAGTGTTGGCGGAAAAGTGTCCAAACCTCACACATCTAAATCTAAGCGGCAACAAAATTAAAGATCTCGGTACAATAGAACCTCTGGTGAGTGGGGGTGACCCCCCTGGGGGTCAGGGGGGGATCCTGCCGGGGTTTGGGGGGAAGGGGCAGGGACACTTTCCACCCACCAGGACACTCCAGCCTGGCTTCGGACACTGCCAGGGCTGGGGCAGCCTCAGCTTCCCTGGGAATTCCATTCCACTCCCCGGGCAGGATTGTTTTCCTGGCTCCCAGCTGGCAGTGGGAAGCCATCCCCCTGTCCCGGATCCAGGCCCGGATCCCGGTCCCTCTCCCTGTTCCCGATGAGCCGCTGGGTCCCTCTAGTGGCTGCGGGGCCGGGCTGGGCTCCCCCCCCCCCTGCGGGAATCCCGGGAATGCCGCAGCTCCCAGGACTCCACGGCCTGTGGATCTGCCCTGCAGACACAGCAATCCCTTAAAACGGCTCCAGGAGCGGATCCATCGTGGATCTCCTTCCCCTCAGCAGAAGGGAAGGGCAGAGCTGGTGAACTCCGAGGGTTGGAACTGCTCCCAGTTGTCCCAGTTCTCCCAGTTTCAGGCTCATTGTTTCCCTGGTGTCACTGTTGCTCCACACACTAAACTGCAGGAGGGAGATGGGTCATAAGACTTGACAGAAATATTTAATAAGGGTTGATACAAACCCTCAACTCTTGTGCTTTTATTATTAACATTATGAAGTGCTGTGGGCAGTGCAGACTACCTCCCAAAACAAACCCAACCAAAAACCCCAGGAATAAATTCCTGTCCCATTTCTACACCTTTTCCATTTTCCAAAGGCTGAGGTAAAATTATTCAAATATTTTAAATATCTCTTAGCAAAGTTCTTGTGTCCAAATGCCCTGTTTCTGCTTCCATCTGAAATAGTTTCAGTACACCTGACTGGCTCTGGAGCCTTTGGGATAACTGTCTGGATATTATTTATTCCCTGTGGTCCCTCGCAGCACCATCACCTCTTCCCAAACTTTTGTGAGCTGCTGAACTCAGGGGAGACCCTTCACCCTTCCCAGACCCCACAGCACACCCTGCAGATCTCTCCCTACGCCAGTCCAGAAGAGAAATGCCCAAATGCCCCAAAATATCCCAAAATAACACCCCAAAACACCCCCTTTGCCCACGGGGATCCCTCGAGCCCATTCCCTGCGGCTCCCACCGCTCTGTGGGGGCATCAGTACAACCCCAGAGCTGAGACACGTCCCTCTTTCCACAGAAAAAGTTAGAAAACCTGAAGAGCTTAGACCTGTTCAACTGCGAGGTCACCAACCTGAACGACTACAGAGAAAACGTGTTCAAGCTCCTGCCCCAGCTCACATACCTCGATGGCTACGACCGGGACGACAAGGAGGCGCCCGACTCGGACGCCGAGGGCTACGTGGAGGGCCTGGACGACGAGGAGGAGGACGAGGATGGTACGTGCAGGGCGCTGCCCGCTGTCCCCGAGGGTCACGGACCCAACGTGCTGCCCCGGTGCCTTTTGCTTCCAGCTCTGACTTGGTGGCAGGAGAAGGGTGTTCTCAGCAGCTCCTTCCTGGCTTGGTGTAAAGGAGAAGTGTCTCAGTGTCCTCAGAGGAGCGAGGGGAGAGGAGATGGGCAGGGCCTGAAAGAGCAACTTTCTCAGTCTTGTCTCTAGTGAAAGACCGCGACGACAAAGAAGCGCCGGACTCGGACGCCGAGGGCTACGTGGAGGGGCTGGACGACGAGGAGGAGGATGAGGATGGTATGTGGGGGTGAGGGGGCTGCCTTGGGAGGGTTGGCTTCCAGCTCTCGTGGTCCTCAGCAGCTCCTGCAGCTCAGTGTCCTCAAAGGAATGAGGGGAGAGAGGATGGGCAGGGCCTGGGAGAGCCACGTCCTCACAGGGCAGGCTCTGAGCTCTGTGGGACAGGGACAGGCTCTGTGGGGCCAGGGACAGGCTCTGAGCTCTGTGTGACAGGGACAGGCTCTGAGCTCTGTGAGACCAGGGACAGGCTCTGTGGGGCCAGGACAGGCTCTGAGCTCTGTGAGACCAGGGACAGCCCCCAGGGAATGGTTGGAGCTGTGTCAGGGCAGGCTCAGGGTGGATCTCAGGGAAAGGTTCTTCCCCCAGAGGGTGGTTGGCACTGAACAGGCTCCCCAGGGCAGTGGGCACAGCCCCAAGGCTGCCAGAGCTGCAGGAGGGTTTGGATGATCCTCTGGGGCACAGGGGGGGACTCTTGGGGATGGGCCTGTGCGGGGATAAGGGTTGGACTGGATGGTCCCTGTGGGTCCCTCCCAGCTCAGCACATCCCGTGGTTCTGTGGATTTTATCCCTAGTGAAAGGTGGGAGTGAAGGGGTGGGAGAAGGAAGGCACTGAAAGGGTTCAGGGAACAGAGCACCCAGGGATGAGGATGTGGGGCAGAAATGGGTGAGAAGGGTGATGTGCAGCTGTGTGGATCCAGATGGAGAAGAGCAGGGTGAGAACCTGGAAAACAGCAGGAATTCAGGAGCTGAGGCTGCTCCATGAGGACAAAACGAGATCAGGCAGAAGAGAGAGTGAGTGCGTGTTGAAGCAATGAAGGAACAACCAACCTTTCATGGCAGGGAAACGGGGGGTCCCAAACAAACCTTTAGAGGCAGGGGAGTGGGAGGGTCCCAGGGCTGGAGGTGCCAGCTGCCCCCAGCAGCCAGCACGGCTGGATGAGCCCTGGAGCTGGGGAATGTGCTGGATCCCAAACCCAGCTCTCGCAGCAAAAGCAGAACAGCTGCACTTGCACTTTTCCCTCAGTGCTGAGTGGGAGCTCTGAGAGGGCCTGGCAGTGCCTGCTTCCACACAAATGCATGGAAAAGCTCCCATTCCTGCAGCAGGGAAAACACTCTGGGCTGGAGCACATGGGGCAGCTGCATTTGATCCCTTTGCCCTTGGAAAGGGGCTGTAACCCCCTCAGTGGATGGGAGGTGACCCCTTTGTGTCACTGGGGGGGTGTCAGGGCACAGGAGGGTCCCTGGGGAGGGTTCCCAGCTCATGGGGGTGAATTCTGCTCTGCCCTGCTGGGAGCAGCTGGACACCGGGAGAGCTGGACGTGTCCCAGGGCTCCGAAATGCAGATTAATGGGAAGTGGAGCAGCTGGAGCTGCACCAGTCCTGAGGCTCCACGAGGGACTGAGCAGCCCCAGAGCAGGGGGGCAGCTGCACAGCTCCCTGAAATGCTCTGCTGGCCCCAGGAGGGCAGAGCTGGGGCAGCAACGTCCTAAAAACTCAGCTTGAAGTGTCTGAGGGCTCGTTGTGTTTGTGCAGAGGAGGAGTACGATGACGATGCTCAGGTAGTAGAAGATGAAGAAGATGAGGAGGAAGAGGAGGAAGGAGAAGAGGAGGATGTGAGTGGAGAAGAGGAGGTGAGGATTGGACTTGCTCCAGCTGGGAGCAGCTGGGCAAGAAATGCCCCAAATACTGACAGTCTTGAGGGCTTTCAGTTCCCCACTCTGTTCAGGGCTCTTCCCAGGAATGTTCCTTGGGGCTAAAGTGGGACTGTGGGAGGTTCTTGCCTGTGCTCCAGCCTTAGATCCTCACCTGCCACTCCTGAAGGGCTCATCAGCCTCCTAAAAGCAGCTCCTCAGGCTCTGGATGTGTCCAGGGTTTAACTCTGCCCCTGGAGCACCTCCCCAACCCCAGTTATTCCATCCCAAACCCCAGTTATTCCCTCCCAAACCCCAGTTATTCCATCCCAACCCCAGTTATTCCATCCCAACCCCAATTATTCCCTCCCAAACCCCAGTTATTCCATCCCAACCCCAATTATTCCCTCCCAAACCCCAGTTATTCCATCCTAACCCCCAGTTATTCCCTACACCCCCCTCCCTTTATAAGTGTGAGGGAAGTGATTCCTTTCTCAGACCTTTCAAGGATTTTCCCTCTGTTGTGAAATTCCGTTGGGATTCTGTTGTCAATCTATGAACTCTGACCATTGTTAAATTGCCAAACTGTCCAAACTGCTGCCCTGACCCCCCTCTGACCCTTCCTGGTGTCCTGACCCCCAGGAGGACGAGGAAGGCTACAACGACGGCGAGGTGGACGACGACGAGGACGAGGAGGAGCCCGGTATGGCCCTTTCCCTGCACACCAAATCCCAATTTTGGGGCTGGCAGGGGGGGTTTGCAGTGGGGCTGGGTGTGGGTTTGTGTCCTGCTCCTGCTCCTGCTGCTCAGCAGCTCTGGGGTAACTGGGGCTGTTCTGGTTTTCCAGAGGAGGAACAGGGACAGAAGAGGAAACGAGAGCCTGAAGACGAAGGGGACGAGGACGACTAAACTGAAGAACCTATTTTGAAATTTTCCTATTGTGATTTGACTGTTTTTACCCTGTATTTCCCCTCCCCACACCCCCAACCCCCCCTTTTATTTTTTTTCTTTTATTTTGTTTTTTTTTTTCTGATTGTAATGTTGCTGTGGGAACGAGAGGGAGAAGCAGAGACTGGGTGGGCAAGGGAATAAAATACTATTTTTACTGCCACTCCTCCTCCTATTCATTGGAAATTTCTTTCTTTTTAATCCCTTCCTTTAGTCCCTGTAACTGCAATAGTGAGTATAAACCAAGTGGTAATTTGTTTCTTATTCTTGGAGTGGATACTTTGCCATCCCAGAAGGAAAATAAGGATCCAAAAGCTGCAGCCTGGGGGGGGGGCTGATGCCCCAATGGCAGACTTGGACAGGGTGGTGGATGGTGGGACCTTCCCAGTCACTAAATAAAACACCCAACAAGCGTTTTTTTGGGGGATGCTGCTGGGGTTTGAGGCAGAGCACCCATCCCTCCACAGCAACAGGGTGAGAATGGCATCTTGCTCCGTGCTTTTCCTTTCCCCCTGGGAATGACTGCCATTTTCAGCCACTTTTTCCTGCTTTTGGAGCTCCTTTGGCTTTTAATTGTTGTTTTGTTTTGTTTTGTTTTGTTTTCTCTCTGTAAATAGTGACCAAATGTTTTTTTGTTGGGCTTGTTTTTCTTTTGGGGTGTTCCTTTGGATCTGCTTTGTGGGGTGAATTTGCAATCCCTGCCCTGTGTGTTGTGTGTTTTTCCTTTTTCCATTCGTTTTTAAATTTTTTTTGGAGGGGAGGGGGGAGTTTTGTTTTGGTTTGGGTTTTGTTGTTTTTTTTTTTTTTTTTTTTTTTTTTTTTTTTTTTTTTTTTGGCTGAGGTGCAGCCAAGACACTGAAAATGGCAGGCATTTAAATATATATATAAATATATATAAAAAGTGTTCCTAATTCCTGAGTTACTAGTGAGATGAATTTGACAGTTGTAATAAAACAAAATGTTCCAACCCTTTTAAATAAGGTGTGTACTATTTTGGTCTGTAATATATAACACCAATAGAGTCGATTTTAAGTGATGAGAAACTACTTCCACTTGTGCTCTATACTTGGAAAAAAAAGACTTTTTACACCCCTAAATCCAGGAGGCAGTTCAGCATGTAGGGTAGGAGGTTTCTTTTCATACACTCAAGCACGAGATACTAATTAAAATTGTATTTTCTTACCTAGTGGAAGTCAGTAAAATGACTGAAAATGCCTAGTGAATGTACAGTTTTACTTTCATATCCCTCTTTAAAAATAGCTTTAGAAGTGACTTGTATTTCCTAGTCAATATTTCATCTGTATAAATACATTTGCAACAGGTTTTTTTTTTCCTTTTTTCTTATTTTTTTTTGTTTGGTTTGGTTTTTTTTTCTTTTTTCTTTTTTTTTTTTTCCCAGAAGAGCCAAACTTTGAGTTTTATGTCTGTTTGTCATTGATGAATTTCAATAAATCTTTTTATACAATTTTCCTGTGGCTTATTTGAGTCCAACAAGCCAGGCTGGGAAATTCCCCGAGAAATTTTCGGGAGCTTGAGGGAGACCTTTTGCTCCATCAACAGGCTGTGCTTGGATGAACCCAAGGGAGAAGTTGGGGCTTTAATGCAGCTTCTGAAATGCCATTTTCCCTCTGGAATGTGGATGATTCCAGCAAAACGTGATCCTTTGTGCTGTTTAATCCTCTCCCTGTTTATCCAGGCCTGGAAGAAAGAATTCCTGGTTCCTGCAGCCCGGGGGAAGCTGCTTTGGGAGCGTCCAGGGAAGGGCTCCCTGTGCCAGGAGTCTCCAGGCTTTTCCTGTCTCTGCAGCGAGTTGGGTCTTAAAGGTGAATTTATGGAACAAGCAGCACGTTCTGGATGCTCCCAATCCCGTTCCTGTGCCCTGCAGGAGCTGGAGAAGCTCTGGAAAATCCCGTTTCTTCTTAGTTGGATCTTTTTTTGGGGGAAAAAAAAGGCCTTTCTGGTGGAGGTGGGAAGGGACAGATCCCAGTGGGAAGCTGCTCCCCCTTTTCCTGGCACTCCAGATCCTTTTCCCAATCCCTCTCCAGCTCTCTGGGAGCTCCAGGATTCCCAGAGAAGGATCCATCCACTGCACAAGTCCTGGAGCAGCTTCAGCTCCGCTTGAGCACCAAATTCCCCTTGGGGTGTTGGAAAGCCTCTGGGAAGGAATGGAAAAGTTGGATTCTGAGGCTGGAAAAGGCCCTTTCTGGGGATGGGAGAGTTGCATTCTGGGGATCTCACTTCAGTTCAAAAGGCAGCAGTGCAAAATTCCTAAAAATACACCAAATTTGTCAAAATTCCCAGTCATTTCTTGCCTTTCTCCCTATGGAGAGTCACTGAGCTGAACCCCACAGGGACCAGTCTCTGTCAGGACAAAGCACCCTTTGATTTTAGGGATATCAGGAAAAGGAGGGACCAGCAGCAGCATCCTCAGAAAACTGATGGGAAACTCCCAGTTAATGAAACTCCACAGCGTTTGCTTAATTCCCAATTTCCAGACCCAGACCTTGTACCTCCATCTGTAAGTTCCAGGGGGGTATTTTTATTTTAATTTCAGTTTTAATTTTCGTTTTCATTTGAATAGGGCCTCTCCCAACGCTGGAAAAGGGGGAATTAACAATAATCCTGCAGCTGAGGAGCCTCAGACAAAGCAAAACCTCCAGGAAGCAGAAAGTAGGTCAGGATGATAAGGATGAGCAGGGAGGGGTGGCATTGCCAGGGAAGGGGAAAACAGTGGGAAAGGCATCACCCCACGGTGATGCCACGGTGGGGAAGGGAAGGGACAGCTGAGGGCTCTGAGCCTTTTTCCATCAATCCTGTTATCCCTGGGGGTGTCAGAGGGGCGATGCAGCAGCAGGATGGGAAGGGGGAGAGCTCAGCCTTGGTCGGGGCCAGCTTGGGAAATGCTGCGGTAAATGGGGATTACCGGGCTGGATAAAGTCCTGGAGGGGTCTGGGAATGTACGGGATCAGCGGCCACTGCAGGAGGTCAGAGAGGGCAGGAATGGCATGGCAGGAGGAAAGTGGGAGGTTATGGATTCCTGGGTGTGATTTAGACCCTGGAAATCCCTGCAATGTACCCAGAAGCAGCTAAAAAATCCACATGTGTCCCATCTGTCCCTGCCCTCTGGCAGTGGGAAGACATTCCCTGTGTCCTGACCCTCCATCCCTTGTCCCCAGTCCCTCTCCAGCTCTCCTGGAGCCCCTTTAGGCCCTGGAAGGGGCTCTCAGGTCTCCCTGGATCTCCAGGTGAACCCTCCCAGCTCTCCAGCCCATCCAGGTCCCTCTGGATGACATCCCGTCCCTCCAGCGGGTGACACAGCTCAGTGTCCATCCCAAACCGGGAATTCCTGCTTTCAACAGCCCGGCTGGTGCAGAGGGAAAAGCTGGAGCTGAACCGGCAGGGGGAGGTGCGAGAGGAGCAGCGCGATCCCGGGTGAGGGCTTTTCCTGGGAATTGCGCAGCCACGGCTCGGGCTGGAGATCGTTGGCGCATCCCAAACATTTCGGGAGCCCCCCCGAGCAGCCTTTGCAAAGGGATCCACACCCCACAGCCCACCCGGAGCCACCCCACGGGGTCACACCCTGCGCCAGCCTCCTGAGGAGGCACGGCCGGCTTCGTGCTGAGGTTTGCAGATATGTTAATTAGCTCGTTAATCATCCCCACCCGCAGCTGTAATTGGGCTCGCTTCGCAGGAATCCAAGGAGAAACACTGGCTCTTCCCTTCCAAGGGGTGATTTAAAGCAGCAGGTCCCCTCAGAGGCCACAGGACGTGGACAACCTCCCACGGAGCAGCCACGAGTGGGGCAGGATAAACCCAGGAGCTCCAGTCCTGGCATCCAGGGATAACATACGCCTCAACAGCAGCAAAAATGGGAAATAAAGCTTAAAAGCTCCCTCTCCATCTCAGTGGCCTTCACAGCACCCTGTTGCTCACACCTGACAGAGGCATTCTGACCTGGGAATTTGGGGTCAGTCACAAACAGGAGGTTTGTAAAAGCTGGGGATGGAGTTTTAGTGAGGTCTGTAGTTAATAGGATGGGGGGGAATGGTTTGAAGCTGGAAGGGAGAAGGTTCAGAGGGGATATTGGGAAGGAATTGTTCCCTGTGAGGGTGGGCAGGCCCTGGCACAGGTTGCCCAGAGAAGCTGTGGCTGCCCCTGGATCCCTGGAAGTGTCCAAGGCTGGGGATAGTGGAAGGTGTCCCTGCCCGTGGCAGGGGGTGGAAATGGATGATTTTTAAGGTCCCTTCCAACCCAAACCATTCCATGATTCCTCTTTTCCAGTTCCCCCCTCCAAACACCCCTTGCCCCCCCCAGACACCTCCGTGCACACCCAGAAATGCCCCTGGGGGTCCCCCCCTGGCCTCGGGTGGGCCCAGCGCTCCCACACAGCCCCTGGGTGAGGAAAGACAGGAGTGACCAAGGCTGTGGTATCCTGAAAACAGTTTATTCCAGCACTATTCCGTGGGAGCATAAATAACAACGGGCACTGACAGCATGTGGGACGCGACGAGGGCAGCGGGACACGCCGGGGACAGAGGGACAGCCCTGCCCTGCCCTGCCCTGGGGGTGCCAGGCAGCTCAGCAGCTGGGAGCCAGTGAAAGTGGGGATAGCCAGGAATTCCAGCAGTATTTGGTGTCCTTCCCTGTCTGTGCTACAGGTCCAATCCATCAAACCTGTGATTGTACAACGTGCTGAACCCACCGACACCCGCAGGGTCCATCCCACCACAGGATCCATCCTTGGGATCCATCCCACAGAATCCATCCCTTGGGATCCATCCATCCCACAGGGTCCATCCCTGGGGCAGCATCCTTCCCAGGACCATCCCAGGGACATCCTTCCCCCTCCCTGTGGCACTGGCAGTGTCCCAGCAGACAGGAGGAAGGGAAATCCCTCCTGGCAGAGGCAGAAGGAGCAGAATTCCCTCCCCAGGTAGGAAACCCAGGCTGGCTTTTTGTTATTTTAAAGGATACTGGTGCATGTGGAGCTGCTCCCTTCCCGGGCTGCACCCTGGGACACTCACAGGCTGCTCCTGCCAAATCCTGCCTGTGCCAGAGCCTGCCTGGCCGTGCCAGGGGAGGGATCCTGGGCTCCCACTGTGGGAAGGGGTCCCTGGCTCCAACTGCGGGATGGATCCCGGATTCCCACCCCATGGGAAGGATCACAGGCTCTCGCCATGGGAAGAGTCCTGGGCTCCCACCATGGGAAAGGCTCCTGGGCTCCCACTGTGGGATGGATCCTGGGCTTCCCACCACGGGAAGGCTCCCAGTGTCCCCCCACAGACCCAGCTCGGGTGATCCAGCCCTTCTCCCCACCCCTCCCTCCCAGTTCTGCCCCCACCGTCACATTTTTTTTTTGCATAGGAAAAGAAATTAATAGCAAGGAAGCGTCAGCTTTCCCGGGAATCCGGCTCCTCCCGGGGACGGGGGGGGGGCACAGGGCTCCTACTCACGGGGAGCGCCGGCCCCTGGGAGGCAGCGTTAGAGCGGGATTAGTGCCGGGCACACGTGGAGCACGCGGATCCATCGGCGCTGGGACCTCGGCGGGCTCGTGGCTGGGTGAGTGGGGGCAATAAAATTAAAGAGCGAGTAGAAACAACGGAGAGTTTATTTAGAAAACGTCCCTGGGAGTTAATTGTTCTTCGGGCTGTTCCGTAAGTTCTTCAGTTCCAGCTGGAGCTGCCGGATCCGAATGTCCTTCTGGGACAGCTCGTCCTTCAGCCGCCGGATCTCGTCCTGCTGCCGGAAAAACACCCGGAGGAGCTGCAAGGCAAGGGGGGAGAGGGAGGGATGGAGCTGGAGGGACCACAACGTCCACGTCACCCTCCTCCCAGCCCCGGAGCTGTGCTGGGACTGAGCCCTAGTCCGGCTGATTTTGGGGACAAAGATTTTAGCTGTGGTGTTAGGAAAAGGGGATGGATTTAAACTGAAGGATGGGAGATTTAGATGGGACACTGGGAAGAAATTTTTTTTTTCATGAGGGTGGGCAGGCCCTGGCACAGGTTGCCCAGAGATGCTGTGGCTGCCCCTGGATCCCTGGAAGTGTCCCAGGCCAGGTTGGATGGGGCTTGGAGCAACCTGGGCTGGTGGAAGGTGTCCCTGCCCATGGCAGGGGGTGGCACTGGATGAGCTTTAAGATCCCTTCCAACCTAAGCTTTTCCAGGATTCCATGATTCTAAACCAAATTCCTCCCAGGAGCAGGTGCTGATGTATCTCCAGCACCTCCATGTGTTGTTCCCAGACAGGGCTTTTAGTTAAAACCAAAGCCAATGGAGGAGCTTCACTCTGCTCCTTCTGGGAGCTCCAGGGCTGACATGGCTGCTTCAGGGGGCAGGGAAGCACCCAGTGCCTCAGGCTGGGAATGCAGAGACCTACACAGGGGTGTCTTTCCGGGTTCATCCTGACCATGTCCCCCCCACCCAGGCTGGGCTGTCCCACCTCGTTCTCCGTGCGGGGCGGGACGTTCTCCAGCAGGTCGATGCCATTGACCACAACGCTCTTCTTCTCCCTCACCGGGGCCTTGAAGACAATTTTGGACGTCCTCTTGTAGCCCTCCTTCAGCGACATCAGGATGGGATCTGAGGGGACACAGGGGGGATGGGGTCAGGGGGGGCTGCAGCCCCATCTCGCTGCCCAGCCAGCACCCACCCGGCGTGGCACCAGTGCCACCAGTGGCTTTACCTCTGTTCATGCCACTCAGCCACTCGTCCGGGGTCAGGGCGGGCTCCGTGCCCGGTGTCATGGGGTAAATGTCCTCCTGGTAGGTCTCGGACTGCAAACACAGGGAGAGAGCACCCACCTCCATGAGCCCTCCCTGTGGGCAGCGGGGACACCCCTGGGGAGGGGATAAACTGGGGGGTGACCTCTCAGCTGGGCAGCTCGGGGCACAGGGAGCAAATTTGGGAAGTGCTGGCTGGCACTGGGAGGGGATGGAGGAGGATGAGCAGCTGCTGAGCTGCCTCAGAATCTGGGACTGGGCCCTCCACACAGCCCTGGGTTTGCTTCCCAACACTAAACCCCGACCCCAGATGTGTTTTCCCAAAACACCCCCAAACCCCAGGTGAGACAAGCCCCTCCTTCCCTGGCCCCACGGACCAGGCTGATTTCGC
Source organism: Empidonax traillii (assembly GCF_003031625.1). Lineage (NCBI taxonomy): Eukaryota > Metazoa > Chordata > Aves > Passeriformes > Tyrannidae > Empidonax > Empidonax traillii. Next base: position 19,262 of record NW_020956700.1, on the reverse strand, counting down.
ACAACATGATTGCCAGGAGCAATGTGGAGATGCAATTCCGAAAAAGCATTCTCATTAAACCTCAGGCCAAACCCCCCTGGGAAGTGAAATGATGGAGAGGTCTGAGCCTGGTGCAAAGAGACCCAACCACAGGACTGGGCAGAGCGGGGCACATCCATCCCTCTGGGCCCTCCCCAGACAGCCCCGTGCACTCACCCTCCTGGGCACGATCATGGAGATGGGCTCGATGAGCCCCTTGAGGGTGATGAGTTTGTAGAACCGAAAGACCTCACAGGCCGACACGTCCAGGCCGTGCTTCGGCATCACCCCTGCAGAGCAGGCACCGCCCGTCACCCTGGCACACAGCCCCCACAGCCCCTGCTGTCCCCCACAGCCCCTGCTGCCCCACACAGCCCCTGCTGCTCATTGATTAACCCCTGGCATCACCCCAAGCACCTGGAGATGGGCCATGCCAGGTTTGCAGGGTGTTGGGAGAGGGATGAGCAGCTTTTATTTGGGATAGTCGCTGATGTCCCCTGGTGAAGCCACGAGTGACAGCAGGAGGGGTGTCCCTGGACGTGCACCAACCCCAGCAGGGCTGAATCACCACGGGAAGGGCAGCACAGGGGTGGGAATGTCACCCTGCAAGAGCTGCAGCCGATGCTCCAGAGCTGGAACAGCACCCGCCAAACCCATCCCGAACCCATCCCAAACCCAAACCAAACCCAAACCAAACCAATGTAATTAAACACCTTCCATGCTCTGGCTCTTCCCTGCCCCAAGCTGGGGAGCTGTGCCCGGGATCCTTACCCAGTCCTTTCTGCGGGGCCGGGGAGCGGAATTCCATGAGGTAACTCAGGTAGGGCTTCTCGGAGCCGATCTCGTAGTAGCGGATGTTGCCATCGCCCTGGAGCAGCACAGGGAACAGGGACAGGTTAGTCCTCTGGGAAATGTGAGCGGCAACAAAGGCCATCATAAAGACCAGTTAGAGGGCAGGGTTAGCTGGGATATTGGGAAGAAATTCCTCCCTGTGAGGGTGGGGAGGCCCTGGCACAGGCTGCCCAGAGGATCTGTGGTTGCCCCATCCCTGCAAGTGTCCAAGTGTCCCTGGGCACTGCTGGGGGCACACGGGCTGGGAATGCCCAGGAAGGTGCCCCCCACACCCCGTACCTTCCCCGCCAGGTACAACATGTGGGTGTCGGCGTCGTAGAACGGGAAGAGGAGCCCCGAGAGCCCATCGATCTCCTCCTCGATCAGGGGCATGGACAGGTCTTCCTGAAAAACAGGGACATGGCTGGAGCAGGGGCCGGCAGGGATGGAGGGGGATCCAGCAGGGATGGAGCAGGGATGGTCCCAGCACCCACCTGGTCCCACAGGGCGATCTGCCGCGTGTTCCAGCGCGACACGCCCGTGGTGAGCAGCCTCTTGGTGCTGCCCAGGAACACCACCCTGTTGACACGGTGGTTCTTGCAGCTGGCCTCCTGCAGGGCAGGGTGAGCTCTGTCAGCCCCACTGAGACCCCGGGAAAGCCCCTGCCTTGCCCCTTCTCTCCTCTCCCTCCTCATCCCCCATGAAATGCCAGCTCTGTCCCCAGCCGTGTGGGGACACTGTGCCTCAGGACCTGTCCCCTGTGCAAGCCAAACGTGCCCATTTCCCTGAATATTTGAGATCACCTTTACTGAGAACCCCCCAACTCCCTCCAAACTGTGACCTCTGCAACCTCCCCTTCCATTTCCACTATTTCCCACCACAAATCCTAAATTAACAATGGAGTAAAAGCCTCCAGCTGCTCTGCTCGGGACGAGGCAGAGCCCTCCCCATCATCTCCACCCAATGGAAGAGCCCTCTCCAAGCAGAGAATCTCCTGCAGCCCCCGCCCCGCGTGCCAAGCGTCTCGCCACGAGCACGAGCAGCCCCTCGCAGACTCTTTTGGATGTTGCAGCGGGAATTCCTCCCCCTCCAAGGATCTTATTCCCAACCCCCCCCCCTCAGGCCACGGCACCTGCAGGACCCGCCCGGAGCGCGGCTCCACCACGCGCAGCTTCTTGTCCTTGCAGGTGGTGGCCAGCAGGCTGCCGTCCGTGTTGAAGGACATGCACAGGATCACGTCCGTGTGGCAGTCGATCATCTTCACCGGCTCCCCGATGTCCAGGTTCCAGATCAGCACCTGCGGGGAAGGCGCAACCCGGGCTAGCGGAAGGTGGATCCTCCCGGATGCCTCCCAACTCGAACCGTTCCATGGGCACGCCCTGGCGACTCCCAGCCCGTGCCACGAGCAGGGAGAGGCATTCCCAGGGTCATTCCCAGCAGAGCTGCAGCCACCCCGAGCAGCACTCACCTTGTAGTCGTAGCCGGCGCTGAAGAGGATGTTGTTGGTGGTCGGGTGCCACTCGACCAGCCCCACGCGCCGGCTGTGCCCGTAGAGCTCCAGGACGGCCTCCGTCATGTTCCTCTTCAGCCCGCCCTCGGGAATCTCCCAGATCCGCACCTGTGGGGCGGGGCAGGCCCTGCGATGGGTTTGGAACACCCAGGACACCCCAACACCCTCCTGGGGGCTCTGAGCAGCTGAATCCCTGTGGTGCCTCCATGGCAGCCTCGTCCCACACCCTAATGCCACAATGTCCTCGTCCCAGTCCCTCTGCTCTGCCACTGGGAAACCATTCCCTGTGTCCTGTCCCTCCATCCCTTGTCCCCAGTCCCTCTCCAGCTCTCCTGGAGCCTCTTTAGGCCCTGGAAGGGGCTCTCAGGTCTCCCTGGATCCTTCTCTTCTCCAGGTGAGCCCCCCCAGCTCTCCCAGCCTGCCCAAGGCCGATCCTGCCGCCCCTTCAGCCGCTCCTCCCTCTCTTCCCCCGCACCCCAAGGATTGTCCCGCCCGTCCAGCAAGGGGGGCCACAAAAATTAATTCCCAATTAGAGCAGTGAAAGATCTGCATGAGGACTTTCTGCCTCTTAAGGGGAGGGAGACCCTGCTCTTGGGGCGCAGAGGGAGGGGTGTCGTGAGACAGACACGGCTCCGGGGGTGCTGTGGCTCCAAGGGACAAATTCCAAGAGCATCAGAGGATTTCAGACACAGCACAACCCGAGGACAAGCAACACAACCCAAGGACAAGCCACACAAGGCTGGTTGTTGGGTGTTGGAGGAGCTGGTTATGAAAGCAGTGGGTTATGAAACAACTGTTACCAAACCTCCTGCTCAGAGAGAGCTCCGGAGAGGCTCCTGCAGCACCAGCCCAGGAGGACACCGGGAAAGCTCCAAGTGCTGTCACCTCAGCTCGGGGAGCAGCTCTCGGGGCAGGCAGCCCAGGGATGGGTGTAACACGTCCTGCATCCCTGCCCAGCTGGGAACCACGGCCAGGGCCCTGCAGCAGCGTCACCTCTGCGGCCCAGCCTGGTTACATCACTCCTTGGCTTTGCCAAAAAGCAGAGGAAGTGCCAGGGACGGGCTATTTTGGGCAGGTTTCCCCACGGCCTGGAAAGGGATGGTCAGGACGGTCACAGCACCAACACTGCTCCCTTGGCAGGACAGGCACAGCTGGAGCTCACCCAAAACTCATCCCAGCCCGGGATGGAAACGGTGCTTTGGGAAAAGTCTCGTTGAAAAGGCCCCAGAGGAGCAGCCCCAGCAGCGATTCCAGCACACAGCGAGAGCAGGAGGGGGGGACACGGACATTTCCCCTCCCAACCCGGCCTAAGGAACCTCCTGGATGGAATTGTTCCTGGAACACCTGACTTCCCACAGGGAAATGACTCCTGCAAGCAGGACACTGTGCTGCAACCCCCCCCTGGGGCTCAGCACAGCTCTGCACATGAATTACATATAAATAGATAGAAATTTATACTTAAACATATATTTATATTTACTTAGATATCATTTGTGCTTAATAAGTAATATATAAGTGAATATAAATAGATATAATTGATATCATGGCTATAACAGATATAAATACCTATTTAAACACATTTATATTTACTTAAGTAATTTATGTAGTATAAATTATTTCAAAATATATATGCATAAATTTATGTATATATTCCATATATGTGTATTTATATGCATAAATTTATATATATTTATATATATAACATATATTTATGTGTATAAATATATGTGCACAAATTTCTGTATATATTCTACATATATTTATATGCATAACTATAAATCTATAATTATGTATATGTATATAAAAATATAGAAATATATAGAAAATATATACATATGTATATATTTAATATACTTAATATAGTTAATAATTAATCAAGTATTGATTTATAAATTAATTTAAAATTAATTATAAATATTGTCAGAAAATAATACATTATGATAAAACGTTATATAACTATAAAATTTATAATAATTAAAAATCAATTACAATCAATTACATGCCTAACAATTTTATATTTTTATATCTGTCTTATATTTGCATATTTTAATGGAAAGGTATAAATAGATGAAATGCACAACTGAGAGGAGGGAGGTGCCAGCCCGGAGCGTCCCCACTCACCGTGGTGTCCTCGGAGCAGGACGCGATGATGTTCTCAATGAAGGGGTTCCACTTGATGTCCAGCACATTGCCCTGGTGCCCACACACCTTGGGGTAGTTGGGTTCGATCCGGCCTGTCTGTCCCAGGACATCGAGCCACACATCAGCAAAACCATCGAGATCATCGAGCCCAACCCCGCACGGCCAAGGCCACCTCTGACCCACATCCCAAAGTGCCACATCCACGGGGCTTCTAAATCCCTCAGGGGTGGAGATCCACCCCTGCCCTGGGCTGGACAACTCTTCTGGGGAAGAAATTGTCCTGACATCCAACCTAAAGCTCCCCTTTGCAGGACGGTCTGAAACCAAGGGCAAAAGGGCTGGAAGGGACTCGAGATGCCCCAAAGAAACCCTCAGGCCATTAATCCCAGAATCCCTGAGCAGTTTGGGTTGGAATGGGCCTTAAAGATCACCTCATTCCACCCCCAGGGACACCTTCCACTATCCCAGGTTGTTCCAAGGCCTGTCCAGCCTGGTTTGGTTGAATTCTTTGATATTTCTTTGGAATATACAACCAAGGTCCACCTGCCTCCCCTGCAGGATGAACCCCCAGCACCTCCGGGATCATCGGCACTCCTGCTGGTGCCACACCAGGATGGGATCCTTCCACATGGATGGGATCCTTCCACATGGATGGGATCCTTCCACATGGATGGAAATCCTTGCAGAGCTGCTGTGGATGGAGGAGGACAGAACGGCAGAGGACAGCAGCCAGGTGAGATTCCCAGCACGGATGGGTGATGGGATCCCCCTCACAGGGACCTGGCTGGGAATCTCCGTGTCCCACCACATCCCACCGCCCTTCCTTTCCCCTGCCGGCTCCTTCCCACCCCCACAGGCACCGTGCCTGGAGCGTGCAGACTAAGTAGGTCAGCACCACACACCACTAAATATTTCATGGCCCTCCCAGCTCTGACCTCTCCCGGTGGAGCTCCCGGCCCCGTGTGATGGGAACAAAGGAATGCGCTGCCTTTGTGCCATGGGAAGCTCAGGGAAACCAGGAGAGCTCCGGGCAGGCCCAGGGTGAGCCCCTGCACTGTGGCTGCTGGGGTGGTTTACGTGAATTAAGGTTTATTTGGATTGATTTGCTCTCGAGGTGACAGAGGTGCCGAATGCCAGGTGGTTCCAGTGGATTCCAGCCTGGAGCAGGCCAGCCCAACCCTCTGCAGACCCCTTGGCAATTTAAAAATCCTCTCTCAACTTTGAAACCCTTCCTCTGTTTTAAAATCCTCTCTCACTTTCAGAACCCTTTCTCAGCTCTAAAACACTTCACCAATTTACAAATCCCTTATCAATTAAAAAGCATTTTTCCAGGCGCTTTCATGGAAGAGGCAGCTCCTGCCCGAATTCCTGCAGGAGCTCTGAGCCCTCCCTGGGGCAGAGCCGTGACCTCATCCGGCCCTGCAGCCCCGGGCTGTGTTTTATGGGTCACTCTGGGTATTGAGGTGAAGGACAAAAATAGGTCCCTGCTCCCTGGGCCTGCACTCCACGAGCAAACAGCTCCATCCCCTGGGTTGGGGCACTGGTGTCCTCCCTCTGCCCTTCCCACCGTCCGGGACAAGCCCTCATTAATTCCCGATGGATTCCCGTCACTGGCTCCCAGCTCAGGAGCCTCTTTTAATTAGGGCATGGCAGGCAAATTCCCACCCCAGACGGTGCAGGGATCGTGTTCCCCGGGCCTGGATCCTGCCTGGGGGATTTCAGCTCCAGCAGGGACAATTCCAGGGGTGGAGGGGCAGGGAGAGCCGGGATGGGGTGGCTGCATCCACCTTCTCCTTCCACTGCCAACAGCGTCCCTTTGGCCTGCTCAGGGAGCCCAAACTTTGGGAATTCTGCCCATCAGCAACTCCGTGGCTCAGACCCGAGCAGCCACATCCACCCTGGATCCTGAAGTGCCCCCTGCCCCCTCACTAAGGAGCTTTTTGCTGCATTTCCCTGGAGCTTCCCCCTGGATAAAGTGACTGACATTCCTGAACAGCACAAAGGGAGTTTTCCTGGGAGTGTCCCAGATTTGGAGGGGGGTTAGTGCTGTTAGAAACCAGTTCAGCTTTTTAGGGACAAAACCAAGCCAAGTGACTTCCTGACAGCCTTTCCAGGGTGTCCCAAACCTCTGGATGATGTCACAGCCCAAGGGACGGTGCCCTGAAGCCCCAACCCTTCCTCATCCCCCCTCCTGCCTCCCAGGAGACTTTTCCTTGCCTAAATCCCAAACCCTGGAGCATCCCGCATGAGAAACTCAGAATCATTAAGGATGGAAAAGACCTCCAAGGCCACCAAGCTCAACCTTGAACACATCCCTGTTTAAATATTTAAATATCACAGTGATATTTAAATACATTTTAAATATTTCTTTTCCTCAGTGGCCAAGGCCTTTGGGAAGTCCCTGTCCCACCAAACCTGCCCAGTGGGGGACAACAGCCCCCAGTTATCCCAAGGATTGCCCCTCAGGACCCCCATTCCTAGGAAAAGCAAGACCTGAGGAGGAGCCACTGAGAGCTCGTGGGCCAAACCACCAGAGAAATCATCAGAAAACCTTCACTTAAATAAAAATAGAGTCTTTCTGGTGCAGAGAAAAAAGGTTTGATCCAAAATTGATTTTCTGAGAAGGGGTGGAGGGCAAGAGTTACAAACATGCTGCTTTTCACTAAAAGCATCTTGATACCCAAACTCAGCATTTTCATGGAAAAATCCGATTTTTTTACATTCTACAAGTTTTTCCATGGGAAAAAAAAATATTTCTGCCTTTGATTTATAGGCAGGGATAGCTCAGTCAGATTTTTGCCCGAGATATGATGAGTTTTGATTAAAACTGGCCCAAGGGATGGGTTGTGCCACGCCCAGGGCACCTGGGAGAGGAGAAGGAGCCAAATAAAGGCAAGAAAAAGGGAGAAGGGGATCCAAAAAGCGGGGATTTGGGCCGTGTTTTGCTGTGCAGTCTCTCTCCCAGGGGCCTGGGCAGCAGCCCTGCCTTAAGCCAAGGTGATTCCTAATCCCTGGATCCTGAGCCCGGGCTGAGGGGGGCTCAGTGACCCAGATCTGTCCCTGCAGGGCCAGGTGAGGAGCCACGAGTGGGTTTCAGCAGCTCCAGAGCTTTTCTGGGATGGGCTGGAAGGAGCCAAATCTTGCCCAGCCTCAGCCCCTCCCTCTGCTGGAGCAGCTGGGAAAGGGGGACAGGGTTTGTGTTTCCCCTGGGGGAGAAAGGGAATGGTTTTTAAAAGCTGGTTTAACTCAGGGATTTCAGGGCTTGGGGAGGGAGAAGGAAACGTTCCCTGGGAAGGGCTGGAACAGCAGCAAGGGCAGAGGAACCTGCAGCTCACGAGGAACTGCCCTGTCAAGGACCCTCTCCGGGAGCCTCCTGGGCATCTTCAGACTGCAGGGATGGGAATTGTCACCCCTTCAGCCCCTGGAGCAGCACAGCCTGGTCTCCCCAGGGCAGGAATCCACATTCCCTCTGCACCAACCAGCAGCAAGCTCAGATAAATCATTCCAGTGCATACACATATTTCCTAAACCCTTCACCAGCTTCCCTTGAAATGCAATCCCAGAGCGCTTCCCCATCCCCACGTTTCCACCCAAACCCTTTATTCAGCTCTGCCCTCCAATCCCACCTGGAGAACCTCACGGCATCCAGGTGCCAACTCCTCCCCAGCCATCCCTGGGGAGAATCCCACCACCCCCAAGGCAGGAACCCCCCAGCCCACCCTCAGCCCCAGGGCCACCCTTCCCAGGCAGCAGCTCCCCCAGCTGCTCCTTGATCCCTGATTAGCTGGCAGAGCAGGATCAGGGAAGCGCTGCCTGAGCCAAAGGGGATTTACAGGGTTTCCCAGGAAATCCTTGAGTACACACGAGTCTCCAGTGGCTGAGATTAGGAGTAAATACATTTACTGCTGGCTCTTTAAATAAAAAAAAAAAGAAGGGCTCTTCTCCCCGAGAGCCAAAAGGAGGGAATTACACAGATTTGTCCCAATATCTGACCTGTCCCTCCCCTGGCACAGCCTGAGGCCGTTCCCTCTCCTCCTGTCCCTGTTCCCTGGGAGCAGAGCCCGACCCCCCCCCAGCCCCTTCCCCCTTTCCTTGTCATGAGGCCCCAAAAACGAACCTACAAACCCCACCTTTTGGGATCCTTTGAGATAAAGGGGCTCAGATTATTTGCTATAAAAAAATAACATCGATTTACGTGGGATTTAGCTCCTCTTACTGATACAACTGAACCCCACAAGCCATAAAATCGGCATCACTCGACACCATTTTCAGCAGAACGGGGGTTTAAATCCCAGCTACTCCTCTTGTGTGGATAGAAAAGCTGCTAAATTAAACAGAAATAGCCTTAAATTAAACAGAAATACTCCTAAATTAAATATAAACGCAGTTAAATTAAATATAAACACTGTCAAGGGCTGTGAGCATCATCTGCCCAGGCAGGCACTTGGAATTCCCACTTGGAATAACTGTCACAGGAGCTTCTCCAGCCACACTGGACCCACAGAACCTGTGCCCCTGTATCCCTAAAAACCCCAAAACAACACACACAGCAGCTCTTGACAAACAATTTGCACAGATGAACCCCCCAGGAGGATTTCTCTGCACCATAAAAGCAACAGCCAGGCTCGAGCTTGTTAATTAAAAAGACAAAAGCCCCTCTAATGTCCCTGTTAAATTGGATTATGGACATTAAAGATAAATCCGTGGTTATGGGTAACAAAAAGCCATTTTTTTCCCCGGCATGGAGGAGGTTCCTGTGGATTTTAGCCGGCAGAGGGGGCAGGAAGGGCTGCACTGAGAGCCCAGTAAAGCCCAGGCTCAACCTCAGGCTTTGCTGCAAACCCAGCCATAAACTCCCTATTTCCCCTCCCATGCTCTGCTGGCCCAAGAACCCTCATTTTCTCCTTCTTTCCCCCTCTGATCCAAACCAGCATTACAATTTTACCCTGATTTTTTTTTTTTTTTTTAAACTAATCCAGGTGTTAAAATCAGCCAGATCCCAGGGCTGGGCTTCCCACAGCTGCCTCTCGTTGATAAATTTAGGGACACCAGGTGGGAACAGCAATGCTGAAGAATCAGCTTTATTTTTTTTTTTAAGCCTCAGGTCCTTTTTTCTTTTTTTCTTTTTTTTTTTTTTTTCCTGACCAGCTGTAGGTTAAAAAAAAAGTCTCCTGCAGCCTCAAATCAGGCAGAGAAAAAACGAGAGGAAATGAATTCAGAGCAGGGGAGTCTCCAGTGTCCCGAGTGTAAAGGTAGGACAGCTCCAAGGACGTGGGAACTGGATCAGGGCACACAGGAACAGGGAGGGTTCTGGGGGGGTTTTCCTGCAGAAAACTCCTGGTGCTTTGGAAAAGCAGCCCTGGGAAGGGAGGGGAGGGGGGGTGTGATGAGTTTGCCCCTTCTCTGCCCAGCCCTGGCAATGAGGGGGGTGACAGGGGGGTCCCTTGGGAGCACAAACGGAGCAGGTGCCACCAGGAGCTGGAGCCAGGACAAGGAGCCAGGGCAGCATTCCCAGTGTTCCCGCTCACCAGCTGCCATCCCAGGGCACCCAGAGGGAGTCAGGGATCCCAGCCCATCCAGGGACAATGGCACTGCTCCCTGGGACACCGGGAATGTCCCCTCCCTGTGCTGGGGCTGAGACAGGGCAGTGTTCCCTGCAGCACCACCCAAAGCCTCCTGTGATCCCAGCATTCCAACCTGCATCTCCCTTCCCTCCTGTGATCCCAGCATTCCAACCTGCATCTCCCTTCCCTCCTGTGATCCCAGCATTCCAACCTGCATCTCCCTTCCCTCCTGTGACCCCAGCATTCCAACCTGCATCTCCCTTCCCTCCTGTGATCCCACCATTCCAACCTGCATCTCCCTTCCCATCACAACCACAGCATCTCCCCCAGGGCCATCTGCTCCTTCCTCCTCCCTGTGGTTTTATCCTCCTCCAGCTCCATTCCAGGGACCTTCTGCACCTTCTCAGGTGCCCCTAAACCCCTGGAATTATTGGAGTAAGTTGTTTCCCCCCATCCTTTCGGATCTTTGGGTTCCAGGTGGGTGTGAGTCCTGCCTGCTTTGGACCTGAGGAGTTCTGGATGCTCTGGGGTGGGTGATGAGGTGGGGATCAGTCCAGGGTTAGACTTGAGATGATCCTGGAGGCCTTTCCCAAACTCAGAAATTTCTGTGACTCTGTGACCTGCTGTCCCTGTGCCCCCTGGGCTGCCTGGGGGGTTTGGGAATTCCATGGGGGATTGATGGATCCGTCACCCCCATGGGCTTGTGCTGACACCCCAGCAGTGACAGACATCAGTGTCCCACAAAATCCTTGAGGCTGGAAAGAACCTTGAAACCATCCAGACCAAACCATGGCCAAGGCCACCCATGTCCCCAAGTGCCACATCCACACGGATTTTAAATCCCTCAGGGATGGGGACTCCACCACAGCCTCTTCCAGTGCCAGACAACCCTTCTGGGGAAGGAACAACCTCAGCTGCCCCAGGCAGAGGGACACCCGAGGGCTCCTGCCAGCCCCCAGGACCCCCTGCTCACACCCCATGGCCACATCCACCCATCAGCAGCAGCAAAGCAGCCCTGGACACAGTGGGATGAGGGATCTGTCCCCTATCCCACCCCTCTCCTGCCCCATCCCAAGGCAGAGCTGGAGCAGCTCCCCCAGAGCAGCCCCAGCCCCGACAGGCAGCGCTGACACCATCAACAGGTTTGGATTTCGGCTTCCTTCGTGTAAACAGAGACTCCCCCTTCCTGCTCCTGCTTCCTCCGGGCAGATAACATTGTCTGCCTCTGGAAAACAAGTTATCCTTGTCCCCTGGGGGAACAGGGATCCCTCTGGCACTGTGGAAGTGATGCCACCACCCTCCCCTGCAAAGGGGACCTGAGGGAGCCCATGGCCATCCCAGGAGGGTGCATCACAACCCCCTTGTCCCCAGTCCCTCTCCAGCCCTCCTGGAGCCCCTTTTGGCCCTGGAAGGGGCTCCAAGGTCTCCCTGGATCCTTCTCTTCTCCAGGTGAACCCCCCCCCAGCATTCTCAGCCTGGTTCCAGAGGAATGGTCTGTCAGGACCACGAGCAGGGGTTGATGTCACTGAGCTCCTCTCCTGTGGAATTGCACCCTCCAAGCAGGACTGGATTTTGTTCGTGGTGATGGGGCTCAAGCCATTCTTGCTGAGCAGAATAACTGGACATTTTCCACGTGCTCTCCTCTCCCCTGGACTGAATCCTCAAGGCCGGTTTGGAGCACCCTGGGCTGGTGGGAGGTGTCCCTGCCCGTGGCAGGGGGTGGAACGAGATGAGCTTTAAGGCCCCTTCCAACCCAAACCATTGCAGGGCTCCATGATTCTCCTGTTGCCATGGATTGGGGAGCGAATCCTCCCCCTCCTGCCGAGGCTCAGCCGGAGCCTCCGCGCTGTCCTTCGCCCACTCCCCGCGGATATTTCTGGCACAAACCCCTCGTGGGGCTGGGGAGACGCCGCTTCCCAGCGGCTGAGGAGCCAGGATTTGGGAGCTGAGCGGCACAGGGTGGGAGGACAGGCTGGGGAGAGGCTGGAGGAACAAAGCGCAGCCAAGCTCCGTCTTCCCAACCCACACAGCCCCTTCCTGGCTCCCCGAAGCCGTGAGGAACCGGGATCGCTGCTGCGCAGGGAGGGCCATATGGGATGCAGTGGCACAGATTCTGGGGGGGCTCTGCTGAGCAGAACTGAGGACAGAAAGCAGGGGGAGAATGCAAAAGCATGTGGCAGCAAACCCAAGCCCGAGTGGCTCGGCTGTATCTGGGTTACCTTCGTTCTGCTCGGCTAAATCTGGCTGCCAGTTAATTAGAGGGCTGCTGATTTCCAAGGAAAATTAGTTTATTCTTAATGAGCTAATCAGCCCCTATTTAAAAAAAAAAAAAAAAAAAAAAAAAAAAAAAAAAAAAAAAAAAAAAAAAAAAAAAAAAAAAAAAAAAAAAAAAAAAAAAAAAAAAAAAAAAAGAAATTATTAGCTGCCACAAAGGCTGGTGCTGCCACTTGACACGGAGAGCCCAGGTCTGCTCCAGCCGGGAGTCAGAGGGCGGATTTTGCCAGGATTTCCCTTCGGAACAGGTTGCAAATGGCACCTCTGCTCTTATCCCACGTTTGCCAGGAATAAAAGGGTAATTCACTGGCAATATCAGGTTATTCCTGAGGATTTAGGATCAGGAGCAAGCGGGGTGAGGATGGGCATCCCCCCAGCTGGGGCTGGGGAAGCAGGGATGGGGCGGGAGCGCTCCGGGGGCTCACACAAAGCTCCTGCTTCCCCGAATATTAATGAGCCTCAAGCTGTGCTCAGCAATTAAAGCACTGATTATAATTTCTTCCATCTGTAGCGGAGTCGACTCCAGAAATCAAAGAGGAATTCAGGAGAGGTGGGAATGTTACGTGGGGAAAGTGTCTAAGAGGAATGATGGGGTGTGGAGGGGCTCGGAGGGATGTGCTCCTCCACCCCCCTGGCTCTGCCAGCTTCCCCTCCCAGCTGGAATTCCTGTGGATTTGGCACTGGATTTTGCTGTCCAGGAGTAGGGCAGTGCAGAGGGTCAAAGAATCCCGGAATGGTTCGGGTTGGAATGATTGCTGAGATTGTTCAGCTCCAATCCCCTGCCATGGACACATTCCCACTAGCCCAGGGTGCTCCAACCTGGCCTTGGACACTTCCAGGGATCCAGAGGCAGCCACAGCTTCTCTGCCCAACCTGTGCCAGGGCCTGCCCACCCTCCCAGGGAAAAATCTTCCTTTTGTCTACTTGATTAATCTCTCTTTCAGTCCAAAGCCATCCCTTCTCTCCAAGGTAACTCTAATTCCACGTTCAAGGTCTCTTTCCCTCCTGGAGCCTCAGGGATGAGCTCTGGGGCAGGAACACCGAGTGTGTCCCACTGGAGCATCAGCTGGATTTATGGGAGTGTAAAAGTGCAGGAGGAAGAGAAGTGTGGATCCCGTGGGATCTCGGGAAGGGCTGGAGAAGGAAAAGCACAACACAAGGAGCAGAAGGAAGTGCTGGAGGCAGGATTAGGGGAGAGGGGAAGAGCTGCCTTAAGGAGCCTGTTCCAGGTCTGATCACCCTCTGGATGAGGAAACTTTTCCTAATACCCAGCCTAAGCTTGTCCTGGCACAGCTCCAGATGTTCCCTCGGGTAATTTGGACTCAATGATCCTTGTGGGTCCCTCTTAACTTGGCAGATTTGGAGATTCTGGATGGAAAAGCTCCAATCAAGGACAAGGACTCGCTGCCTGCTCTGCAGGGTGAGGGGCTCCACAGGGACTTTCTGGGAGCTGTGTGGGTGAAATCTCAGGATCACAAACCCAGGTGGCACCTGGCATTGCCACAGGACAGGGTGGAGACATTCCCAGTGCCCAACTCCCCAAGAGATGCCAAAAACCCTCCAAGAGATGTCTCATCTCTTCCTAAATGAAAGCCCCAGTTCCCTGAGGCAGCTGGAAATCCTCCCATCCCACCTAGGAAAACCCCAGGAGAGACCAGCAGAGACTTTGAGGAGGGTTGGAGATGGAGATGGAGAAAGGGGTGGAGATGATGGAGATGGGGTGGGGAGTGGGGATGGGGATGGGGATGGAGATGGGGATGTAGGGATGGAGATGGACATGGAGAGGGGGATAGGGATGGAGATGGGGATGGGAATGGGGATGGACATGGACATGGACATGGGAATGTGGGGATAGGGATGGAGATGGGGATGAGGACAGAGATGGGGATGGAGACAGAAATGGGGATGGGGATAGGGATGGACATGGAGACAGAGAGGGAAATGGGGATGGGGATGGAGATAGGGATGGGGATGGATATGGACATGGGGATGGGGACGGACATGGAGATGGGATGGAGCTGGGGGTGGGGATGCAGCTGGAGATGGGGATGGAGCTGGAGATGGGGATGGAGCTGGAGATGGGGATGGGAATGGAGCTGGAGCAGCTCCAGGCCGGAGTGCCCTGCAGGGCCCAGGCTGACCTGCTCGAGGGGGATGACGAGGAAGGAGCCGCCGCCGGCGCTCTCGGTGACGATGGCGAGGAAGCGGGCGTTGACGGCGCAGAAGTGGTTGTCGTGCACGTTCTTGGTGATGGGGACGCCGTCGAAGCAGTGCTCCCGGCTCGCCACCTTCCCGTACACGTTCCGGAACTTGGAGCTGCGGTACTGCGGGCGCCATGACATCTGCGGGGACACGGCGGGGTCAGCATTCCCAAACCTCCCTCCCCCGGGATGGATCCCGCTCGCTTCCCGCTCCCGAGCCCTGCCGCGACAGGGGGGGTTATCTGGAGAGCTTTGGCACCCCTGGAAAACCTCAAACGTCCCCCCGGGGCCAGGGAGGGCTCACAAAAGGCACGGAAAGCCCCTGTGCTGCTGCAGAATTCCAGCTGCTCTCCTCCTCCGGAGCGGGCACTCCGTGTGCACACAACAAAGGAATTACGGCTCCTAAGGCGATGGCTCGGAAATGGATCCGCCTGGACCACGTGGGAGCGGGAATGGGGGCAGGATGGGAGCGCTCAGGCGGGAGGGAGCGTCGGGGAGATGGGATGTGCCGCGATCCGCTGCCTCAGCTGGATTGGAACGGGGATGCCCCTGGGGGCTGACCTGGAAAACCACAGGATCCACAGGAGACCCCTCAGCTGATCCTGGCAGAGCAGGGATCCTACGGACACACCAGCTGATCCTGGTGGATCAGGGATCTTAAAGATCTACCAGCTGATCCTGGTGGATCAGGGATCCCAAAGATCTACCAGCTGATCCTGGTGGATCAGGGATCCCAAGAATCTACCAGATCATCCTGTCAAACCAGGCATTCTGAGGACACACCAGCTAATCCTGGTAGATGAGGGATCCCAAGGATCCACCAGATGATCCTGATGGACCAAGAATCCCAAGGACCCACAAGTTGATCCTGTCAAACCAGGTATGCCAAGGACACACCAGCTGATCCTGGTGGATCAGGGATCCCAAGAGTCTACCAGATCATCCTGTCAAACCAGGCATCCTAAGGACACACCAGCTGATCCTGGTGGATCAGGGATCTCATGGCTGTGGGGCAAAAGGGAGAGTGAGGAGCAGCAGAGGGTCTCAGGGTCTGGGTTGGGAGGGACCTCAAAGCTCATCCCATTCCAACACCTTCCACCAGCCCAGGCTGCTCCGAGCCCCATCCAACCCAGCTTGAAATCCTTGAGGATTTAACCCGAAGTGAGAGCATCTCAGTATCCTGTTTCCCTTCTCCTGGCTCTGCTCCTGCCGGGGTTTTGCCCTATGGTTGAAACAAGGTCCTTGGCTGGGAACAGGCGGGAAAATCCACTTCCCAAACACCATCCTGGTGACTGATCCTTCAACAGAGGCTCTTGGGAAGCATCCCTCCTGTTTACACCTCCAGGTTTGGCCCGTGGGATCTGTCTGCCCTGGGCTGCCCAAATCCCTCTCCCTCTGGAGCCCCCTGGGCTGCAGGAGGCATTTCCTACAAATAAAAACCTCGAAGGATGTTCTGGCTGGGAAGAAAATCCCCATTTTTGCACTGCAGTGTTCCATTAGGGTGTTTCCACGAGTGATGCTTCAATTCTGGATGGATGAAAACTTCCCAAGCAGATTCCACCTTTATTTTGCCTTTAATTTTATTCTTTATTCCCCTTATCTTCCCCCTCTGTATCCACCAAGACCTTCTCTCCAAGGAGAGCAGACAGACACATCTCATGGTGCTTCCAAGGATCCAGAGGACAGGGGAAGGAGCAGGATCTTTAGAAGAAAGAAGAGCTTTAAGGTGCCTCCCAACCCAAACCACTCCATGATTCCATGATTTAAGATGGAAAATTATTAAAAATCAGCCTAATTTTCTATCCAGGAGGATGAAATCTCTCCTCCTGACTCCTCTGCCATCCAGGGGACAGTTCCAAACTGGACATGGTTTGTTATTCCCGTATTTGTTTTCCCTCCACGCGCTGCTCCTCCGCATCCCTCGCTCCCTGGGGTTTCCTGGCTCGGAGAGGGTGCACTGGAATTCCGTGCTGGACAAACATCCTATTTCCTGGCCTGGCCAGGGAAGGCTTTTGAAGGCAAGGAAGGGCTGGGGAGGAGGAGGGGAGGACTGTGGGATCCTGGGACATTGTGGGGACACAGCTCAGCATTCCCGTCCCGCTCCCGGCACGTCGCAGGTGGTGCCGACATCTCCCAGCCAGGAAGGAAAAGAGCCCCTTCCCCAAAGGAATGACACAAAGAGGGAGAGGAAAGGCTGGAAACAGCCACCAGTCCTGATGTCACACTGGCCCCACTGCCTGGGGCTTCCTCCCACGGGGCCTGTGGATGTGGAGACCAAACCCCCTCCTGTCCCTCCGGGCTGGAGAGGTGGCTGTGACCCACCATGGTGACAACGACACGGCCAAGGGCACACAGAAAACTCAAACACCCCCAAAACTTCAAGAGAAACGTTGCATTTCCTGCCTTCCCCTTGAATCTGAGCCCTGAGCAGCAGCTGAGCAGCACTTCCAGCTCCTGGGATGATTTTCCCAGATTTCTTCACCTTTTCCCTCCTCACTTATGAATTCTTTGACCTGAATTTTGTTGGGTCAGAACCTCTTGTTTTCATTGCAAGTTATTTCCCCTCCCTGAACATCCTTTATACTGTTCTGGAAGAGAGAAAGGGATGAAAGAAACTGGTGGGGGGAATTCAGGGATTCTTTGAGCCCCCACCCAGCCACCACCAGGAAGCAATTTGGGAAGAGAGAGGATTCTGGAAGACGAGAAAACAATCCTGCTAAACTCAGTCCTGGGTGCTGCCTGCCCTGGTGAGGGCACAGACACCCCTGGAGCCCTGGCTTGGATGGAAATCCCAGCTCCTAACCCTGCTCTGTGTGCCCCATCCAGCACTTCTGGAAGCACATCCAGAGCATTTTGCACTCCCACAACACACAGTTTTTATGGATCTCACTTTTTGAGTCATCCCCTGCATTCTGCTGACGTTAATGGGGCGTTTTTATTCCTCCATCCCCTCACTCCCAGTGACTCAGAGGCATGGAAAAAAAAAAAAAAAAAGGGATTATTGATTTCTCGGAGTCATTTCCATCCATCTCCAGGATCAGCCACCGTTTCCAAGGTTCCTTCAAGCTCTGCATTATTCTTGGACTCGGCTCTTTCCTCTCATTACCCAACTCCTCCCTCGTTTTGGGTTGAGCAGAACTCGCAGGAAAAAATGGGAATATTACAAAGCCCTCGAAGGGAGGCAGAAAAATCCATCCCATCCCCAGGCAGGACGTTCCCCATTGGCACCAACCACATGGAATGAGGAGCAACCCAGGAATTTTCTGGTGTTTTGAGGCTCCTTGCAGTATCTGACTTGTTTAAGTGCCCCAAAATCCCAGGCTGGAAGGTGGAAAACTCTTTGGCAACAGGAGTTGGAGCAGAAAACAGACGGGCTGGGAAGCCCTGAGTGAGAATATAGGGCAGGGCAGAGCATCCCTTCCCTGTTCCCTCCTTCCCTGCTGCTCCAGCATCCCTGGAGAGGGGCAGGAGGAGCCTGGGCAGGGGAGGGCAGGGCCAGGCAGCGCTGCCACCCCACTCCTCCTCCGCAAACAAAGGAACAAAGCAGCTCTTTGAGGTCTCACAATCGGGGAAAGGAGATCTGTGCCCGGGCCAGGGCACAGCCCTCCTTCCTGCAGCAAAAATCCGGCGTGGAAGGAGAAAGGTGCAGTGCCAGGGATCATTCCCGGGCTGTTCCTCGAACCCAGAGGAGAACACACAGCCCTGGAGGTGGGAAAAGCCCTCCTGTGCCAGGCAAGGAGCTCCATGTCCTGGCTCTGCAGAATTCCTTTCTATCTGACTCTCCCTGCTCCACTGGGAATGCAGAGGTGGGAGAGGATGGCCAGGAACGATGGAGGGTGGTTATCCAGAGATTCCCCGTGTGGAAAAGGGCTGGAGGAAGGCAGTGACAGGGAGGAGCAGGGAAAGGATTTTCCTCCCCCAGGGGAAGCTCCTCTGTGTACAGGTTGGGAAGAGCTGACTTCCCTCCTTTCCCCATCTATCCCAGGAGCTGCAAGATTCCATCACACCCCACAGGGATGGCACAGGAGCAAGAAAGGGAGGTGTCAGCAGGGCAGGATGAGGAGCAGAACATCCCTGAGGCTGCAGGGAGGGCTGAGATGCTCCTGCCCCTGGTAGGGAAGGAATAAAGCCTTAAAGAGGGGGGGTCAGACCTGGTTTTACAGCTGGAGGATCAATCTCACTGGAAATACAATCAAAACCCTTCTGATCCTGCAGGGGTTTTTTTCCAGGAGGTGGGACTGGAACCCACCCCCAGCCCCACAGGGATCTGAGCCCAGCACACACACAGATCCCCCAGGGAGAGCTCTGCCCTCATCCCTTGGGAACAGCACTCCCATCTGCCTGGCAAAAAAAGAGAAAAGGAGCCCAGCAGCAAAACACTCAGCCCCTCTTTGGAGGCTCTCTGAGCTGTTGGCAGCTCCAGCTTTGCTGACCAGCAGCAGCAGGGCCCGGCTCTTGTCTCAACGTGTTCGTTTTTTAAAAGCATCTTTTCAAGCATCGGGAGCCTTGGCAACAGCAGGAGGGAGGGAGAGCCCGTGCAGGGAGCTCCGGGCACAGGAATGGGCAGTGCCCCAGCCCAGCAGGCTGTGTAATCCCCCCAAAATCTGCACAGCCTATATATAGCCCCGATTAATCTGCCTCAACCATCAGAGCTTTCAGAGAAATTAATTTCTGCTTTCACCTGCGGCCAACAGGCATTTGGAGGGGTGAAAATCAAATTCT
>NW_020956699.1:97135-99153 GCF_003031625.1 Empidonax traillii | reverse complement strand
TCATCATGGGCAGTGGTCGTTTGCTCCTCTTCATCGCCGTACACTTTTGAACTTTCCTTATACCTTTTCCTTTTAAGGTAGTTTTGGCAGGCATAATAGAGTCAAGTTGTCCTTTTGGCTCAATCTAGGATTTGCTGAGTTGTAATCTCTTTAAAGAATGATGCTATCTTTTGAGGAATGCTCTATCTAGTCAGTATATGTCCTAATTTTCAGCCAATTTACCACTCCTTCTATGATTCCTGGTTTCCTAATGCTAGGGTTATGAAATTTCTTTTACAATTTTGTTTTAACCTCTTATTTCTCAGAGACTGTCTTAATATTAGTGGCTTCATTTCCCCCCTTTTCTTATAACTTACGAATTCTTTCGTCAAGTTCTAGGGAAGTGTGAGTGTACATTATTGCCCATAGTATATGGGTCCTCTTGAATATAGAGTTTAACTTGTACCACAGCCACATATTCATAAGAGATAATAAAAGCATGGTTATTGCTATAATTAGCATTGGGTGTATTAAGTAGTCAAATACTTTTGTTGCTGAAGGGGATTGTCCTGTAAAGATATCCCACCAGTGATGCTGTCCTATTTGTTCTATCTTAGTGAGGACATTTGTTATACTGGTGGAATCGTGTTTAACTTGCCAAATCATTCTTTGAGTCCTTTTTGTTTACTTCTTGGACTAGTTTCTCTACATCAGGATGCCTAAGTATTGCTTTAAAAAGATAGATTTCCATTCCTATCTGCAATTTTGGTACATCATGGTATAAACTATATTTAGTTTTAATCAGTTGTCTAGTGGTGATAGGAACAGTATAATTAAAATCACAACCCATTATTTCAGTAAAATTACATCTCTGGAGCCCTCTTGACTCGGGAGTAGTGGATCCAAGTAGGTCGTTCTTTGATTCGGATCACCGTGAAGGTGGTCAGAAGCACCTGATACGGTCCTTCTCACTGTTCCTGCAGTGGTTTTCCTAAAAGATTCTGAACATATATCCAATCACCGGGGTTGAATGGATGTAGCTTACAATCAGGCTGTTTGGGTTGGTGTTCTAGCACCACTGCAGTATTCTTATTGAAATGTTTCCCTATTGTAATTACATAATCATAAATGTACTGATTACCTATTTGGTCCACAGCATCCTCATTTACAATTTGCATAGCATACGGTCGCCCATACAGAATTTCAAACAGATTTAACTTTTCTTTTGATCTGGGTTTGACTCTCAGTCTAAGCAGAGCAATGGGCAAAGTTTGGTACCACTGTAAATTAGTTTCTTGGCATATTTTAGCAATTTGTTGTTTGATAAGATGATTCATCTTTTCCACTTGCCCACTAGCCTGGGGCCGGTAAGGCGTATGTAATTGCCATTTGATTTGTAACGCTTTGCTTATTGCTCTTACCACTTTTGCACAGAAATGTGCACCTCTGTCTGAAGATATACTTTTCGGTATCCCAAACCGTGGTATTATTTCATTTAATAAGACTTTAGTTACTTCTCTTTCTTTATTTGTTCTGCAAGGGAATGCTTTAGGCCACCCAGAAAACGTGTCCGTTAATACTAGTAAATATCGAAATCCTCCCTTTTCTTGGGAGTTCAGAAAAGTTAATTTGCCATATTTCACCTGGGAATTTACCTCGATTTATGGCTCCTTGATGTACCTTAGTTCCTGTATTTGTGTTGTTCTTCAGGCACCGCTCGCATTGGGATGTAACATACTTTACTGTGGTAAAGAGCTTCGATCCTGCTATTCGAGTTTGTAAATACTACTAAAGTGGCTCTAAGGTCTAATGGGCTTTTTCATGTTCTGTCTTTACAAATTGTCACATTGAGTTTCCTGGTATTATTAGTTGTCCTGTTTCTAATTGCCCCCATCCATTGTCTAACAACTTGCCCTTGTTCTTTTTAATCCACTTCTGATCTGATTCTTGGTAATTTGGTTGAAAATTTATATCTATCTCTCCTGGTATTAAAGCTGTTATGTTTACCTCTTCGGTTCTTGCGGCAGCTAACTTAGCTT
>NW_020956699.1:93047-94071 GCF_003031625.1 Empidonax traillii | reverse complement strand
TAATTCCCAGTTTTTGGCGTACTGCTTTCTATTTCACGGATGCCTGACCGTCGTGAGTTGCTTATACCTTTCGGTGTACTACAATCTCTATTTTGGCTACCTTCTAGTTTGGGCAGGCTTTTTTCTTTCCCCCACGACCCTCTAGTTCTAGTCGTGACGGGCCGCTCTCCTCCCTATCAATCTCCGACCTGAGTGGACTGCTTTCTTCTCTGCAACTCCCCGAGTCCCGTGGACTGCTCAGTCTCTGCGAGTCACTCCTCCCCCTGCAACTTTCCGATTTTGATGGGCCACTTTTCATCCTTATCTAATTTATATAAAGGCTACCATTGTATACAATATTTTAAGAGTGTTTTCTTACTTATGCTTCCCCCTGGAATCCCTCTTAAGTCTTTCCAATGCTTCAGGACACACCCTAAGGGGGGTTTTCATGTTCATATCTTTACTTTGTGTTAATATTTCATGCACACAATTCTCAATCGCTTCGTCCGTCTCTGGCCTGACTTCTCGCGAAGGACAGGAACCGCAGATTAGGACTCCCTCTCGCTTCGTAGCAATGCTACGTCTCAGTCATTCTCAATCACACTTGCATATCTCAAATAAAACGTTACAAAATTTTGCGCATTATCATTCCCCATATAAAATTGTAAAACATATTATAAGGTGCACCTTTATAAAACCTTTTACAAACAATAAACAAAACTTTTTCTTTATACCTTTAAATTTCAAACAACATATTAGCAAGAAATTCCTCACATTCCAAAACCCCTTTCTTAAGAGTAATTGTTGGAAATGTTCTCGGACTTTAGTTGGAAAAGTTCGCGAAACTTGGAAACAGTCCTAGATTAGTTAAAAACTGTCTTCAGCCAAATACAGGTTGTAACTTTAACCCTTAAGACACAACATTCACACAAGACAAAACAAGTCACACAAGACTAAACGAGTTACAATAAAAAGACATCCAAGACATTTAGTGGGGACTCTAACCCCACCCCGGGCCTCTAACCCAGTTTCCCTTAATTATAGT
>NW_020956699.1:87334-92050 GCF_003031625.1 Empidonax traillii | reverse complement strand
TATTTATACAGTTTTGAGTGTGAGTTACAACATCTTTACATGCATATTCATTACATTGCAACATTTACTTGTAATATTCATATATAGGCGGAGTCTGGGCGGAGTCTTCAATTTGGGGAGGTTTTTGGGTGGGAGTTCCTGTAATCTTCATCATGGGCAGTGGTCGTTTGCTCCTCTTCATCGCCGTACGCTTTTGAACTTTCCTTATACCTTTTCCTTTTAAGGTAGTTTTGACAGGCATAATAGAGTCAAGTTGTCCTTTTGGCTCAATCTAGGATTTGCTGAGTTGTAATCTCTTTAAAGAATGATGCTATCTTTTGAGGAATGCTCTATCTAGTCAGTATATGTCCTAATTTTCAGCCAATTTACCACTCCTTCTATGATTCCTGGTTTCCTAATGCTAGGGTTATGAAATTTCTTTTACAATTTTGTTTTAACCTCTTATTTCTCAGAGACTGTCTTAATATTAGTGGCTTCATAGTGCACAAAATTTAAGGGGTCTGCAGATTTTTTTGCTTTATTATCGAAATTTTATCAGGTTCATTGATCCAGAGTTTGGTGAGAACAGTCTTCAGAGCAGGGCTACCTGGAGATAGGGCACCTCCCTGTCTGCAGGGGTCCTCACCAAAGCAATTTGGATCCCAGGTTTCAGCACCAAAATTGTTATAAATTAGTATAAGAATTTAGACAACTCAATTCCAATTAAACATTGATAAATTTATTAAGCAAGCGATAATAAAGCAAAACAGCACTGGGTTGCCTGCCCGAGACACACACTGAAAATGTAGTAAATGTTCCTTTTATACCTTCTCAAGTCCCGGGTTTTTGGATGTAAATCTGCTTGTGGCTTGAGTTCGTGACTCTTTAAGTGGTCGTCTGGCACTTGTCAGAGATGAAAGGTGTAGTTCTTATCAGTTGTAAATTTTACCGAGACTGATACTTGTTTGTTTACTGACACTTGCTTAGCAAGCTGTCTGCAAAACTTATCTTGTTTAATCACAACAAAAAGTTTCTGACTCCCTCATACACATAAGATTTTATGAACAAAGTTAACCCTTCTATTACAAGGGGAAAAGAAGGTGACACCCCCTCTCCCAAACAGTTCCTCTCTGATGAAAATTCAAGCAGATTCAGGGTTGGATGGAAAAAAAACAGGTCACAGGTGAAACTGGGGCCAGGAGAGGGAAAAACCCCCCATAACCTGCCTGGTAGCCAGGCTGAGAACAAAGCCACCTCCGAACTGCTACCCGGACCCCATCCCAGCTCAGGCAACAACCAAGTCCCTGACATTTTCCAGGACAGGAGGAGAAAAGTAAAACGTAACTCCCCACCCCTCCCCACAGAAAAGATCTTGAGGACCATCAACTTGGAATGTACCTTTGCTAGCCACTTCTTTTATGTTTGTTAGTCCATTGCCCAAGGCACAGCCAACCTGCCTATTCAACATCCCTTTCACACAGTGGGCAGAGGGAAGGGAAAATTCCTGCTTAGTTTCCCAGAACAAGCAAAACCATGACACACAGACATAGACACAGAATCAGATCTGAGGAAAAAGCACTGTCTATTTATAGGCCAGTCCACAGATGATATAAGGAAAACGCTGCAGATGGTGGGTGATAAAAAGGATATTAGTGAGTTATTGGATATAGTTTAGACAGTCTATCTGAATAGAGATCAAAAAGGTTGGAGTCGGACAATAACTACCAGGGACGCCGCAAACACAATGTCCACCATGAAAATTATAGATCCAATCACCAGCATGATAAGGTTAATGATCATTGTTCTTTCTGTAAAAGGAAGAGGCACTGGAGAAAGGATTGTCTGGACTTAGAGAAGTGAATTTCCATCCCCCCCTCCAGCCTCTCAACTGACTGTGGACCAGAATGCATGAAAGAGAGCGGATGATTCTACCCCAGCAGAACATCTGGTTGTAACTAAGCAGGGGGAGGAAGATGTGGAATTCTTGGTTGATACAGGTGCGATATACTCCATGTTAAACACCTTGGAAGGGAAACTGAGTCATGATACTGTAACTGTGGTTGGTGCCACAGGGGTAACTGAAACCAGGTTTTTCTTCAAACTTTTAAATTAGGTAAACGCCGGGTAACTCATCAATTCCTCTATATGCCAAATTCCCCCATGCCTTTATTGGGTAGAGAGTTTTTGGAGAAATTGGAAGCTGAAATTAAATTCTGCAAGGTGGGGGGAGGAATAAAAGTTATTACCCCTAAATACATCGAGGCAGTTGCCTTCTTCATACGGGAAAACCACAGAGAGATCCCCACAGAAGTTGAAAATGCTGTCATCCCTATAGTGTGGGCTAGTGATTATCCTGGGAGGTCCAAACGAGTAGAACCCATAAGCATCACACTCAAGCAAGGAACAACACCAGTAAGACAAAAACAATACCCCTTGAAGTTAGAAGCCGTCAAGGTTTAGCACCCATAATTCAAAAGTTTCTTAAATTTGTCCTATTGGTAGAAGGTGAGTCCAAATATAACACCCTCAATCCTTCCAGTAAAGAAGGCTGATGGTAAAAACTATCGATTGGTCCAAGATCTGAGGGTAATCAACAGAATAACTGAGGATATATACCCCGTAGTCACCAACCCCTATACCTTATTAACCACATTGACAGAGGAATTAGGGTGGTTTACAGTGCTTGACCTAAAGGATGCCTTTTTCTGCATTCCCGTGCATAAGGACAGTCAAGAGCTTTTTGCTTTTGAATGGGAAAATCCTGAACCAGGGAGAAGAACCCAACTGGAGTGGAGAGTTCTACCCCAGGGCTACAAGAATAGCCCAACAATATTCGGAAACCAACTGGCAAAAGAACTGGAGGACTGGAGGAGGCAGCAGACAGAAGGAGTTGTCCTGCAGTATGTAGATGACATACTAATTGCTGCCAGAAGTCGGGACCAATGCATTGAACTCACTGTAAGTCCTAAACTTTTTGGGACTAAGTGGGTATAGGGTCTCGAAAGAGAAAGCACAAATTGCAAAGGAAATAGTCATTTACCTGGGGCTTGAAATCTATCGTGGACATCGATGGTTCAGCACAGATCGAAAAGAGGCCATCTGCCATCTCCCAGAGCCCCACACCATACAAGAGATGCAGGTTTTCCTAGGAATGGTGGGATGGTGTCGCCTGCGGATAGCTGACTATGGACTATTAGTCAAACCCCTATATGAAGCACTGAAAGCGGTCAAGGAAGGAGTTGTGACATTAACACATGAGATCAGAGCCCCATTTAAACAGCTGAAACAATCTTTAATGTCAGCTCCAGCATTGGGACTACCAGACCTAACTAAGCCTTTTTGAACTGTTCACATACGAGCAACTAAATGTTGCTCTGGGGGTACTGTCACAGACCCTGGGAAACCAGCAAAGGGCTGTGGCCTACTTCTCCAAACAGATAGACAGTGTCAGTCAAGGGTGGCTGGGGTGTTTGAGAGTTGTAGCAGTGACGGTTATCTTATTCCAAGAGGCCCAGAAATTCACCCTTGGGCAGCACATTGTCTTGTATGTACCCCATGCAGTTCAAGTTGTGTTTGAGCAAAAGGGGGGCCACTGGCTGTCCCCTAGCAGAATGCTCAAATACCAAGCTGTGTTGCTGGAGCAGGATGATGTTACCCTGAAAACAACATCTGTTGTAAATCCTGCTATGCTTCTGTCCTCAACACTGTGTGCCTGAGCGTGACTGTTTGCAGACCATTGAGGAGACCTATTCCAGCAGACCAGACCTGAAGAATGTGCCTCTGGAAAATCCAGACTGAGAGTTATATATGGACAGAAGCAGCTTCATGCAGGATGGTAAACGGATGACAGGGTATGCTGTGACAACCAAAAACGAGGTAATCAAGGCGAAGGCCTTGCCAGACCATGTGTCATCCCAAAAAGCAGAACTGATTGCACTGACAAGATCTCTAGAGCTGAGCAAAGGTACAAAAGTGAATATCTGGACAGATTCTAAGTATGCATTCAGTGTGGTACATGCCCATGGAACCATCTGGAAAGAGAGAGGACTACTAACTGCCCAAGGCAGTGGGATCAAACATGCAGACAAAATCGATGCACTCCTGCAAAGTATTTGGAAGCCAGAAAAAGTCTCTATTATGCATTGCAGAGCTCATCAGAAGGGGAAACAATTCCCAAATTGGGAAATCATTTTGCTGACCAGGCAGTGAAAGGGGCTGCAGAAAAAGCATTCAAGCAGTAATACCACAAAAAGAGATTAATTTGACAGGGTACACCCCAAAGTATGATGAGGAAGACCACCAATTAATTAAATCCCTTAAAGGTGAAATCAAAGAAAGTGGGTGAGCTGTTACACCAACAGGACAGGTTGTGGTCACACCCCCACTCCTTAGGGAAATAGCTTTGCAAGAACATGAGGTTACCCACTGGGGAATAGAGAACCTTCTAAAACACCTAAAGAAGGTAGTGATAGGGACAGGTATGACTGAAGTCATGCAATCCATAATAAGTGTGAAATCTGGAAGCAGAACAACCCTGATACAACCAAGTGTCGGGGTAGGCGGCGGGTCCGCCGTGCCCCTTTTGAAGGATGCAGAAGAAGAAGAAGAATTTGATTTAGACACCCTGAGGCCTTTCCCCTGAAGAAAAGCAGGGGCCGTATAGATCTTAGAGGTGCCAGTCCTGACCATGAGAAAGGAATGTAAATAATAAAAATAACCAATTAAATGTGAGTAGTG
>NW_020956699.1:65252-87016 GCF_003031625.1 Empidonax traillii | reverse complement strand
GAAGGATGCAGAAGAAGAAGAAGAATTTGATTTAGACACCCTGAGGCCTTTCCCCTGAAGAAAAGCAGGGGCCGTATAGATCTTAGAGGTGCCAGTCCTGACCATGAGAAAGGAATGTAAATAATAAAAATAACCAATTAAATGTGAGTAGTGCTAACAACAAAAAGATAAAGAGACTAAAGATAGAAAGGTATGCGAGGCTCTGTGTTCAGAGTGTGTGTGTGTGTGTGGGTGGGTGAATTTGTGAGAGTGCAGTTGTACGAAGAAAAGTATAATATTCTCAATGAAGAATAAAACCTGAATTTAAATCATCATCATCTAGTGCCCAGTTTTATTGTCTTGGTCGTCCTCAACTACAACAACCAAGAAAGTGGTGCTAGGAGTGACAAAGGCTGGGAACCTCCCAGAGATTATTGGCAAATAGATTTTGCTGAGTTACCACCAAGTGAGGGATACAAGTACATACTATTAATGGTTGACACTTTCAGTGGATGGCCCGAAGCTTACCTGCGTCGTACTAACACAGCAAGGGAAGCGGTAAAAGCTTTGCTCAATCACATAATTCTGAGGCTTGGGGTTCCTCTAGGAATGTCAGAAGGACACATTTCATTGCAACAATAGTGATGGAGGTAGGAATTGTTTGGGACCTCCACACTCCCTATAGACCTCAGGCAAGTGGCAAAGTCGAACGCATGAATGGCACTCTTTAAATTGGTAAAATTTGTCAGGAAACATCCATGTCATGGGTTTAGGCTTTGCCTCTAGCTCTACTGAGGATTCGCATCCAACCAAGGCGGAGGGATAACATAAGTCCTTATGAAATATTGTATGGAAGACCATACCAGGCTCCACACATTCCAGGGGACATTCACATGAGAGGGAAAGTTGATTTACAAAAGTATTTAATTGCTTTAGGCTCTACTTTACAGAAGCTCCAGAAATTTGTTGAGCTATCCAGACCCATAGGATTGGACACCCCTGCTCATCAATTCCAGCCAGGAGACTGGGTCTATATCAAATGGTGGGACAGTGACCTGCTGTAGGCCAAGTGGAGAGGACCATTCCAAGTCCTGCTGACCTCCCTCACTGCCATCCAAGTTGCTGGCAAAGGACCGTGGTTTCATTACTCCAGAGTTAAGAAAACTTCAACTCCTGGAACAATCAGCAAATCAGAACCTGACTCAGATGAGGAGGATGTGGCATAAAATGCTTCTACTGTGCATGTTATCTGTATAGTCAGTAACTATGAATTGAGTTTGGGATCCAAAATTGCATATGGCCATAGTCCAAAATGTATCTAAAATCCTCCACAGAGATGACTGCTGGATTTGTACCCAAATACCCGACAGTAAAGATGGCAGCTGGCCCCTTATTGGTATTTTGCTAAATGAAGTAAACTTTGGTAAGTCTATGTTAAAACTCCCAGCGTGGAGGTTGATTAATGAGGCCTATTATCCAGTAGTCCTAAGTCACGTAATACCTGATCAGGAAAATTATACCATTCCCTGCATGGTTGTTAATGCTACAGGAAAAATCATTCTCCCTCCCTACTGTGATAAAGACAAATCTAAACAGGATATAAACCCAGAAGTTGTAATAAAGTTGGCACAGTTCCCCATGAGATTAATTCCTCCCCATGGTTCAGGGTGGTACTGGATCTATGGGAAAGAGGCCTGGAAAGTTTTGCCCCTTGATAAAGATCAGGTCTGTGCCCTAGGGGCTGTAATTCCAAACATAACAATCTTTGACCAAATTGATGAACAAGAGGAAAGAACTTATCCAAAAAGAATAAAAAAAAAAAACAACAATCCCCTTGTTGAGCGTCCCACGCTCTTTCACAGCATAGCCATGATCCCATCTCTAGGAGAAGTGAATTGGAAAAAGCAATTAACATCTCAGCTGTTATTGAAAATATTCAAGATCAGGCTTCATATGCAATGTCAGCTTTACAAGAGGAGGTCCATAGTCTGTCTCATTTAGTACTACAAAACCGACTGGCCCTCAGCATCTTGCTAGCCTCTCAGGGAGGCGTGTGTAAAGTCATCAACACCAGTTGCTGTTCTTACATAGACCAGAGTTGAAGAATTAATAACGATTTGGCTGCAATTCAGAACCAAACCAAAATTCTACATCAGGTATCTCTGGATAATGTCTCACTGGGTTTGGGAAACATTCTCCACAAACTTACTTCATGGTTACCGAACTGGACCTGGATAAAACAACTGTTTCTATTGGTAATGTACATAATTAGTGTTTGTATAATAGCTCATTGCATGAACCAATGTTGTAGATGTTGGTCATCTCTTTGTAAAAAGATTAGATGTAAGTAGTAGAGACTGGACAAAATCTTTGAGTTTTGTCCAGTCTCTAAAGGGGGGACACTGATGCCTTAGAGTTTTGATTTTTTTTTAATTTTGTAGATTTTAGAAGTAGTTATATAGTGAATGTAGATTTTAAAGTAGCAGCACATTATCCCTTACCCTTTAACACAGCAATTACACATAGCAAACCCTGTTACCCATTCCCATATCAATTCCCCTAAATTCCATTTGCCTGTTTATTCTCATTTTCAAGGTAGAA
This sequence comes from Empidonax traillii, assembly GCF_003031625.1. Taxonomy (NCBI): domain Eukaryota; kingdom Metazoa; phylum Chordata; class Aves; order Passeriformes; family Tyrannidae; genus Empidonax; species Empidonax traillii. Next base: position 84,436 of record NW_020956699.1, on the reverse strand, counting down.
TTGTAGAGAACACCCTAAAATCTGCGCAAGAAGATATAGACATAGACACAATGACCTTCAGGCCCAGAGCTTTGAAAAGCCTCCAAGAACAGCACGTGCTCTGAGGAAGATGAAGATGAGGAAGAGGGGACCCCAAAACTCCCCCAGACTTAATTCCCGAAAGGTGTGTCGGGGCAGAACCTGGGCAGTGGCCAGACAGGGATTGGGTAGAAATCATGATAAAAATTGCAAACACCTGTTTTCAGGAGCACAGGGTGGTGGTATTCCTGGAAGCCTGGGGGCTCATTAAAGCCTTTTTGTATTCTTATCTTATCTCCTACCTAATTTGGCCTGGAGTTTTTTTTTCTTTGCAGCCTTTTAGGCAACAATATTGAGGTGCTGGAGCAGGCCCAGAGAAAGTTAATGAGGCTGGTGAAGGGACTTGAGCACAAGTCCTATGAGGAGTGGCTGAGGGAGCTGGGGTTCTTTAGCCTGGAGGAAAGGAGGCTCAGGGGAGACCTTATCACTCTACAACTACCTGAAAGGAGGTTGTAACCAGGTGGGTATCTGTCTCTTCTCCTAGGAAACTAGCATTAGGGACAAGAGGGCACAGTCTTACGGTACTCCTGGGGAGGTTTAGGTTAGACATGAGGAATAAGTTCTTTACAGAGAGAGTGATTGGGCATTGGAATAGGCTGCCCAGGGAGGTGGTGGAGTCATGCACTCTGCCATCCAGGAACTGGACACCTCAAGGCACATTTCAATATTTCCTCACTGAAAGTTTGTTTTCTTATACCAGGATAATACCCAATTCCACAAACTCCATAGTGTGCCGACAGAGTCAGTAATATTAACAGTATTAAACAGTTTACATAAGGATGAGCAACGCCCATGGGAGCCTGCATTATGAAACCATTCGCATCAATCTTAGGCACGGAGAGGAGAGAGATCGTCCCCAGAAGATCGCTCCCCCAGCATGACAAGGCTGTCAGTGTAAGGGCAAAGCACAGAGCCATTGTTTACATTAGTACGTTCCCAAACTCAGCAAAATAAAGAGATCAGCAGTGCAGCTCCTGTGTGTCCTGCACAGGAGCTTGCTACTTAATAACTACTATTACTGTAGTATGCAATATATATATATGTAACTGCTTTTGTCTTGCCCCATGTTTGGGCACCAAAAAGACTGTGGTGCATTGACCTTGGCTGGACCAGGTGCCCACCAAGCTGTTCTATCACCCCCCTTCCCAGCTGGACAGGGGAGAGAGAATAAGGCCCATAGTGATGTTCAGCTACTTCCTGGGAAGCAGAGCTTCAGCACATGGAGCAGTTGCTCAGCAGGCAAGCACTGTAAACAATGAATGTCCCCCCTTCCTCCTCCTTTCCTTAATTTTTATATCTGAGCTGACATCATATAGCCTGGAATATCCCTTCGGTTAGTTTGGGTCAGTTGGCCTGGTTGTGTCCCCTCCCAGGATCTTGCCCTCGATTGGGGGAGGAAGGAATGTTGACAGATAGCATTGATGCTGTGCCAGCGCTGCTCAGCAGTAGCCAAAATGCTGCTGTGTTATCAACACCTTTCTAGCTACCAATTGCCATGGGAGAGTGAAAGGTTTAGACAAAGTTATTAAAAAGGCTTGCCGGTGAGTCTCAAGGTGCAGACAGGACTCCCTTGCTTTCTAAACTCCTTCTAAGGAAAGGGTTTAAGTGTGGCTGAATCCTATATTAGCCTCAGACTGTGTCAACAGTTTAAATTTAAAGGAATTATAGAGATGTGATTAAATCACTTTGTCCGGCAGGTTTTAATGATGGCAAAACAGATATATTTATATAAATAAATTATTTATTATGACAGATTAACAAACAGGTGAACAGATGAAAGATCTTAATCAGAATTATTTACTACACAGTGTAAAAGCTAAAAACCTACTTGTAGAGTATAGTATAACATAAAGTAATACAGTGCACTGTAACAAAACAATTATATTAAAGTAATTAAATCAAAGCTAGCAGAAGAAACAACCATTAATTAGAGATTGATATAACTTACAAGATAGGGGGACAAGATCTCCCTCTTTCCCTTAACCCCTGGGGAGTAACCATGAAGAGGCATCTCTGCTTCACGGAAGAAGCTCCACACTTCAAGGAAGTATGTGGAAGAATATGAAAGTTGGACTGGGCTTTTATAGTTATAAAGTGATGGACTGGTAGCCACAGATTTACAGGCCCATATACTAGCTTATCTGTCAAATGTTGCTTCAAAAAGCAGCATGTGTATTCAAAGTCTAGTGAACCAGGTTGATTTTAGCATAATTCAACAGCAAGACAGCACCCTAGCGCCAGCAGTTGAACTTGCATGATGGCTTGCATTTTACGCATTTTCTCATTGGATTCTAGGCTTTATCAGGGTGGGCTATCCTGCCACACCACTGCAGAGCACAGCACTGTGAAATAAACTCCACCTCAGCCAGATCCAACACAGAGTCCCTCCTCTGAACTTGCTCCAACAGTTCCATGTCCTTCTTATGCTGAGGGTACAAGAACTGGATTCAGTACTCCAGGTGGGTCTCACAAGAGCAGAGTAGAGGGGGAGAATCCCCTCCCTTGATCTGCTGGCCATGCTCCTTTTGATTCAGCCCAGGATTCCATTGGCTTTCTGGGCTGCGAGTGCACAGTGCTGGCTCATGGTGAGTCTTTTATCAACCATCAGCCGCAAGTCCTTCTCTATAGGGCTGCTCTCAGTCACTTCTCTGCCCAACCTGTAGGTGTGCCTGGGATTGCCATGACCCAGGTGTAGGACCTTGCACTTTGCTTTGTTGAACTTCATGAAGTTTACATTGGTCCCAGGTCTTCAGCATATCAAGGTCCCTCTGGATGGCATCCCTTCCCTCCAATGTGTCGACTGTACCACACAGCTTGGTGTCGGTCAGTGAACTTGATGAGGGTGCCCTTGATCCCACTGTCCACGTTGCCAAAAAAGATGTTGAACAGTATTGGCCCCAGTATGACCCCTGAGGGACACCACTCGTCACTGATCTCCACATGGACAATGAGCCGTTGACTGCAACTTTTTGCGTGTGGCCATCTATCCAGTTCTTTATCCACTGAGTGGTCCATCCATCAAATCCATGTCTCTGCAATTTGGAGACAAGGATGTTGTGTGGGACAGTGTCAAATGCTTTGCACAGGTCCAGGTAGACGATGTCAGTTGCTCTGCCCCATCTGCCAGTGCTGTAGCTACATCATAGAAGGTTACCAAATTTGTCAGGCATGATTTCCCCTTTGTAAAGCCATGTTGGCTGTTACCAATCACCTCTTTGTTTTCCATCCATATGCCTTAGCATAGTTTCCAGGAGAATGTGCTCCATGATCTTGCCTGGAACAGAAGTGAGACTGACTGGTCTATAGTTCCCCAGGTCTTCCACTTTCCCCTTTTTAAAAATGAGGATTATATTTCTCATTTTCCAGTCATCAGGGACTTTACCTGACTGCCACCATTTTTCAAAAATGATGGATAGTGGCTTAGCAACTTGGTCTGCCAGCTCCCTCAGGACCTGCAGATGGATCTCATTGGGTCCCATGGACTTGTGCACCTTCAGGTTCCTTAGATGGTCTTGAACCTGGTCCTCTCCTACAGCAGGCTCAGGGTCTTCATTCTCCCAGTCCCTGCATTTGCCTTTCCCAACTTGCGGGGTGTGGCTGGAGCACCTGCCATTGAAGACTGAGGCATAGAAGTCTTTGAGAACCTCAGTCATCTCTTTGTCCAGAGTAGCCAGGTCTCCCATTTCCTTTTAGAGAGGGCCCACATTATCCCTAGTCTTTCTTTAGTTTGCAACATATCCATAGAAGTCCTTCCTGTTACCCTCAATATCCCAAGCCAATCTCAATTTTAACTTGGTCTTGGCTTCCCTAACCTTGTCCCCAGCTGCCCATACAATTTCCCTGTATTCCTCCCAGGCCACCTGTCCTCATTTCTACTTCCTGAAAGCTTCTTTTTTCGCTCTGAGTTTGCTCAGCAGCTCTTATTCATCCATGGAGGCCTCCTGGCAAATATAGTAAGCATATACTCAGGTATCTTTGTAGGAATTAAAGAAATTCATGTGGCTATAGATCCTGTAAAATCTCACATTTCCATCAGATGATCAGATTTGCACAAGAAAATGTGATAAGAGCAGGCTTTGGTAGGCACTGAATTTAGTAACAAAACAGTATTGACCAACTGGTCAAAGGTATGAATTTTTCATTAGTCCATCTGAAAGTCTTTTCTAGATGCAACACAGAGATAGACCCTAGAAGTTGCTTCCAAATCTCTGAGGAATAGCAAACCTCTTCAGACAGAAGCAAGTTTTCAATACACACCTATGCTTCACACAGCCAGACTGCCTTGCAAATCACTGCCAGTGCTCATCTAGCAAGTGCATTGCCAGCTACCTCTAGGGAAGGCTGAAGAGCAAGATCCACGGAATGAAACAAACCTCATTCAATTTGCAATAAAGCTCATTAATGACTATGAATAACAGCATGAGGAAAGCTGACCAGTTAGTCAGCATGTTTATCATTCTAATTAGCCGATAATTCTTGTCACAAACCAGCAATAATCCTTAATTGGACCAAAAATTCCATGCAGCAAACTGTCTCAACCACTGGCTAGCAGCAAATAGAAAACAAAGACATTCTTGACTATGCTGTCCTTTTAAGTTTCTATCAGATAGCAGTTTAAATGTATTTACTGAAGAACAGACATTCTTTAAAGAAGAAACAGTAAAGTTGAGGTCCCCATCATAAATTAAAAAATATTTCACTACCACACACACACACACACACCCCGCCCCCCGCAACTACACAGAAGAACAAAAACAAATTTCTTTCATACTTGATAACTTTTCTCAAAGACTGAGATTAAAAGCAGCAAAAATCTTCTTCAGAATCTTGAATGGGTCCAATATGCATCAATGGACAACTTTACTGGAATTCACATTGTTTTCAGGAAAGATATCTAGCTTCTCTAACCACTTGATAGAGAAAAAGACCCTGTATACATCAGTGAAAAAGTCATTCCAGATCTCAGATCCTTACCATAAACAAAGGTACCCTCCATACCATCAGTATATACAGAGGGCACATCCCTCATAACAAGTAGATCAGTGAGTAATCTGTCATCTGCCCTTTTAAAAAAGGATGGGAAGGGGAATGAAGAAGATGCAGTTCTCTGCCAATGGAGACACAATTAAGAAGAGAAATGGCAGTGATTACTGCAAATCATGCAGCAGTGACATGTCTACATGCAGCAATTGGTGACTATTGTCACTAAAGTCAAGCTGTCTGGGGCCCTGCACTGACAAACTATCTCCTGCAGACATTCTTTAATATCCAAAGCTTACTAGAACCTACTAAAGGAATGGGCAAGCTTAGTCAAACAACTTCTTAAGCCTTTAAGGTAGACTTCCTTGCTGGTGTTTAATATCCTCAAGTAGAAAAACAAGAGAGGATGTATCGTGGAAATGGATCATGGTTCATATATGACAGAAGAGAAAGGCTGATAAACAACTAAAATTGCCCTGGGAAAGGGACAAAGTCAAAGATGCAAAAAGTTGCATTGTTACATACTAGGAAATCAGATCTCATTCTGCTTTACATCCTCAAGCACTGAACAAAAGGGAGGGGGATAGTGCAAAAGAATATTTTCATAAATTTTATGGTAGTAAAACATGAAAAACAAGCTTTGTTTCAAGTGACATTTCCCAGGAAAATAAAAATTAAAAAGCTCAATACAAAGCAGAGTTCCTCAGTGAGTGACTAAAGAAAGTGTTTCTTATTAAGGTGGCAGAAAAGAGGACCAATGCATTACTCAGCTTTGCCATTAAGTAAATATAAGGCAATCAATTCCTCAGTAAAAACATAGTTTCCCTGCTTCCATTTTTTAGTATGGTGAGGGGCAAACTGAAGCAATAGAGCAGGCAGAGAACCATTTAAGCTAAGGGCTATGCAGACCATTGACACCAGTTCTAAAGTAGCATGAAGGGTCAGAATGGACCACTGTATTGGACTAGAACTGAATCCACAAGCATTAGTTGGTTAAGACTATCCATCTGCACATCATCAAATCACCATATCAAGCACAATAGACCTCAGAAATGCAAATACAGTGGTGTAGCATGAGTACAGAGTAATTATGCTGAGTGTATGGAGCCAGAATGGACAACACAGTAAATACAAGGGAAGTAGCCAAAAGTCACACTCATAGAAAACAAGTTAGAAAAGTTGTAAAGGTGTTTTGTTCTAGAAAGTAAAACCAGTATTCAAGTCCTGTTACTTTGCTTACAACTCATTGTGACCTGTGTTTCTGTTACCAGTTTCAGTATGTAAAAGAGAAACAGAAGTACCAAGTGTAACTATTATTTCTACTTTCTCTAAAGAAAATTTTCTCATTTACAACCTGTAAATTTAACAAGTCTATACACTTAGTAGAACAAAATTCTTCTATAATTATAGTATCTTCTCAAAGGGTTAGTTACAGAGGTGACATTTGTCACTAAATTGAGGCCAGAGGAAAAAAACTTCTATGTCCAGCGTTGAGAAACACCAAGGCAAAAAAAGTTTTCACTTAATAGTAAAAATAGTACATTTGCATATCGCTATTGTCACGTGAAAGGGGGGAGTTTAGATTTTTGCCTGTCAGTGCCCCCAGGAAAGTCGAGACCCTTGTATCCAGTAGTCTGTCAGTGTTTCATAATGAGACCCTTCACCGACAGATTCACAAGATCAGAGGGTCCTTCGACTACCCTTGTCAGGGAGGACTCAGAGTGAAGATCCCTCAGTGGGTCCTGCCAAGGTGTTTTCCAGTGTCAACAACTGAAAGGACTCACTTTAACAGTTCATGGAATAACACTCTTTACTAATACAAATTGTGACAGATTAATAATGTTTGAAGGTTGTTGGTGATAGTGTCTACTGCAAAAATATGTTTTAAAGCAATCTATTGATATATTAAGCAAGTACAAGTTCTAATATGAAGCAATCTACTAATATACTATAGGGCAAGCACAAACACAAGCTCTAGTCCAAAAGCAGCATTCAATGCGTGTAGAGTATAATTCTTGCCCAAGGTGTCCCTGTGGGGCAAGAAGATAGGGTCAGCCTGTCAACTGATCCCAGCAGTTTCGGTGGAGCCTTCTCCAATTTTCCCCCTATCCTCAACTTACTTTTATACTATTTCTTTATGTTTAGGTGGAGCTTGAGTGGCTTTAGTCATAAATACCTTTTATTTCTGATTGGTGCAAAGTTCTCTCAACATATCTAATGAGAGGGGGGTGGTCATGGCTTGGCACCTGAGGAGGGGGTTTTCACATGGTTGTTTGCTCAGCAGCAGAACACCTTGATTCTCCCTTGGCTGACAGGTACTGTACGGCCTCATGATCTTCAAAGTACCAGTGTTCCCCCTTTCTGCTGGGATTTGAATGGAGGGGGGCCATGTAGTCTCCATTCCACACTCCGTTACATTCCTCTGAGCAGACCCTTATTGTTGTATGGGGAGCATGTCGACCACATTCCATCCAGGGAGTAGCTACTGCCTTTTACCCTAGAATTCTTAGTCTTCTATATTTTAACCCTATCCATCATCCCACAACTATGATAGGCAGAAAATCCTGCTGATAGGATGCGACAACAAATAAAGAGAATAAACTACACCAAGGTGTCAAAATCAATAAAAAGAAAAAAAAACTGCAGAAGGGAAAGGTAAGGTATTACAAATAGGAAATACTTCATTACCAAAACAGCAGTTTTCTCTTTAAAGGAAGAAACATTTTTATCCTCTTAAATTTAGACAAAACAGCATATTTTAATACATTGTGCCAAAAATTAACTACACCATCAAGTGCATGCCCGTTCCAAGAAAAAAACCCACCTGACATCTTAATAGAAAACTGTTTAAAAAAGAAAAAAAATACCCACCACAAACCCACACTTCCCACAAAAAATCACCCCTACCACCTTTGGTCCAAAACTGTTATATGCCACCTTATAAAAACATCTTTTTCTAAAGAAGTTAAACATGAACAAAATCTCAGCTTTATACTTTTGCTTTAGAGTTTTAAATTGCAAATTGCTTACTATAAAAAGTAGTGTTATTCAAAAATATTTTGAAGGAGGAATGTCTATATATGAGATATGTTATAAATGTATGTGACATCACTAAGAGCAGTTGTACTTATGAATTAATGATCCATAGTTTGTAAAACCCTGTGTAAAGTATTTAAAGAACAAAGACAAACAAAAGAAAACTATAAATAATACAATAGGTTTTAAATGTGTGATTATAAAGAAAATAATTTGACACAAAGTAAGCAGAACAGGTGCTTACTGCATAGATATACTTCTGCAGCTAAAAAAGCAAGATCTGGTGATAATGACCAGAGTCACTGCTGCCAGAGTACAACTAATATAAAGGCAAACAAAACTTAAATAGATTTTAAAACAATACCCTTGATGCTATGCACTGAGCCAATACTCTGTAAATCAGTCTATTTTTCATATAATAGACAAATCCAGTCAGTGTAATTATTTTTTTTTTTGTATGTGTAGGAGACTGGAAGAATGGTTGACTAGCTCAAAACAACCAGGTGGAAAAGCAGTGGGGGAACAAGGGTGAGCTCTGCATAGGTGGGTGGCACACTGCTCCCCCCGACCCCTCTGCTGCACAGTGCATGCACATTGGAAAAGTCGGCTGCAGTCGGCACTGTAATGGGGGTAGTTGACCACATGGGACCAAGGTAAAGCCCAAAATGGTGCCAGGAACATTCTGGCTCTGTGAAAAGTGCAAGCGCGAGACTTTTGTGCTGAAATTAGCATAGGTCCACCTGGGGGAGGGGTACAGGGGACCAGAACTGATAAAGAGACAGAAACACAGAATCACAGAATATGCCAAGTTGGAAGGAACCCACAAAGGTCAAGTCTGACTCCTGGCCCTGCACAGGACCATCCCCAAGAGTCACACCATGTACCTGAGACTATTGTCCAAATGCTTCTTGGACTCTATCAGGCTTGGTGCTGTGGCCACTGCCCTGGGGAGCCTATTCCAGTGCCCAACCACCCTCTGGGTGAAGAACCTCTTTCTAATATCTAACCTAAACCTCCTCTGGCACTTCAGGTCATTCCCTTGGCTCCTGTCACTGGTCACCACAGAGGAGAGATCAGTGCCTGCCCCTCTTCTTCCCCTCATGAGGAAGTTGTAGACTGCAACGAGGTCTTCCTTCAGTCTCCTCTTCTCCAGGCTGAACAGACAAAGTGCCTTCAGCTGCTCCTCATACAGCTTCCCCTCAAGGCCCTTCACCATCTTTGTCGTCCTCCTTTGGACAGTCTCTAATAGCTAAATATCTTTCTTTTATTGTGGTCACCAAAACTGCACACAATATTCAAGATGAGGCCAAAACAGTGCAGAGTAGAGTGGGACAATCATCTCCCTTGACCAGCTGGTGATGCTTTGCCTGATGGCTAGGCATGTACTGCGTGACATGCTCTGCTACCCTGGATTTAAAAGCTGCTGAGACCATGCTGGATCCTAGGGTGGTGCATATCTACCTCTCTCTCCTTTTTCTTTCTTCTCCTACCTTCTTCTTCTTAAAATACATTGTAAGTCTGACCAAAAAATCCAGTCAAAGCCTTGCCAAGTGCCTCATTCTATTTGGATGTTCTAAAGTTTGCAAATGAAGTTGTTTGCTATTGAACCTCCTGAGAACTTTGTTGTTTCTCCCATGACCTGCCCAGAGTAAATCAAACTACCTTCCCCTAAACCCATGGAGCAGGATGGGGCATTACAGCACATGAATAGTAAAATTAAATTGCTTTTTTTCCCATAAGAAACATGTTCACTGTGAGAATACTCAGTCTTGCAATATCCCACACAAAGCCTTCAAATTAAAGGTTAGTTCTAGGAATTTGAAACTGAAACATCAGGGTTTTTTTCCATTAAGAATGATGACTATATTATAAATGGCTAAAGAACAATTGTGTGTGGAAAAAGCAGAACAGTACAACAGCTCAATTAAGGAAAAGTTTTAGTGCACTTTTTAGCCAACATGCTACATTGCCCTTTTTGCATACAAAGTGGACTCAAGGATTTCCATTTTAAGAAAGAAATTACTTGGCAAGCAAAACACTGTGTCAAGTTGCCTTTTTTTTCCTAATATACTTGGACATATTAGGACAGAAACCTTGCTAAACATTACACAGTTCCTTTTGTTTTTATTATTGAGAAAGTCTGATTTATTACACTGTCACATTGCTACTCAGAAATGCTGCAGTGATGAAATCAGTCAATGTTAGGTCAACTCAAGTCCTCATTCTACATTTTTTTCACAAAGAAATTACAGTAATGTTCAACACAACATTTCTTGCTTTCTTCAGAGAGAAGTCCCATCATTGTTCCTCTAATGGGGCATGTTACTACATCAATTAGAAATTTTTTCCAAACAATACATCCCCAAATTTTCATGGGATCAAAACAAGCTTCTACAGATGTTACAGAAATCTTCACACATCATCATCATCTGATGTATCACTGCTGCTTGTCTCTGAATCCTCATTCTTCAGAGCAGGTTTGAAAGTGCTGTTTTTCCAGGGGCTAAATTTAAAATCACAGATTAAGCCATTTTTCAATATGCCATTTTTCCGAAGGCCATTTTTTTGTAACTGAAATGAGAAAACAAGATAGAGAAAGAAAAAGCTAAACACAACACTCTGTTGCATTTCAGCATTCTCTACGTCATCTATGGGCTACATTAGATCCACTGTACAACTTATTTTATATATACACACAAAGGAAAATTCACCTGAGAGCCTTCACTTCTAGGCCAGACACCTGCATCCAAGAGCCTCCAACTATGCTAAACTAAGCTCATACAGTGAACAAGAGTTTACCTTCTTCTCACCCACTTCCTCAGATATCTTGCCCCAGTGATCCCTCCCACATTGTCTCTCCTGTGATGCAGTCCCTTTTTTCATAGTGTGCTGCAAACACCTGAGGTAAGAAGGGTAGGTTCTGCAGTGAGGAAGGGGCCCAGGAAGAGAAGAAGAAGGGAGGAATGGGTATCCCAGTCTGTCCACCTGATGCAGTTGGAAAGTCAAAGACAGTGGAGAGAAGGAAACAACTTATTCTATAAGAAAGAAATTACTGCATTTTCAGGCATAGTGCAGAAGCTGGGCAATAATCCAAACACTTAAGAGTTTAATATTCCAAATGCTCTAATTAGCACCTACATGGCTAGACTCACAGAAATATCAAATGTTAAGATTTAAAACTATGCAAGATTCTCCCTTCCAGTCTCTCCTCTCTCACTGACCCCTATCAGGTATATGAAACACTGCTAATAATAAAAAAAAAAAAATTTTTTTTTTTAATTGGAGTCTACATTGCCTTTTCAGACTTTTTTACTAGTGAGTTAAGAGTCCCTCAATTTCCAACAGAGAAAATTCATATTTTGGAAAGCCAAGGAAACTGCATAAAAATTTTGAAAGAAAATTCCCTTTCCTCAGGCTAAGATGAAGAGCTTGAAAGCCTGTGCAATTCTACTACCAGCAATGCCAAAACTAGTCAAAACCACTCCCCTACCCTTCCCTTGATATTTTGAGAACAGGCCTACCTACAGTAAGTACTGGTCCCCTATCTTTTTAAAACAACTATTATTCCAAAAGCACAAGTAGACAGGAGAGAGAAAAGAAAAAGGGTGCTGAAATGGCAGCATCAATAACCATCAGAATTACTGGAGATCCCCCTCAAAGGTAGACACTTAGGGTAGCCATTGAAAAGTTCATAAAGGAACATTAAATTAGTGTTACCTGTTCACTAATGATTTGGAATTCCCTCATCTCATCCTCTGTTAGTGGAGCACATGTTTCATCATTTTCACTGTATTCCTGCCAGCCCATCTCCTTTAACAACCTTTAAAATAAAAAGAACAACTTTAAGGGATTTGCTACACACACTCGGATGTTTCAAGCTCTACCTACATAGATGTGTAAAATGGATTAACTGGTCCATAATTATTTTAAACAAACTGTTATATAAAAGTAGTTTTGTTAAAAGCCTTACAAAAGATATATAAAGCACAAAAGTTGAGAAGATCCTGTTTTACATCTACATGTTAAATTTCAAAGCTTGCAAAAATTAAACAGTAATACTTTATTTATAGAACATATTCTTAGTTTCAAGCATCACTTGCACATACCAAGTACTACATTTCCTGCCATCAGGTTTCACATAGACCCTGCTCTTCAGCCAACCCACTGAACATAAGGACACAAAAGCCAAATTTCATCATATGATCTCACTTAGAATCATCAAGGTTGGAAGAGACCTTTAAGTGTGGTAGTATGTTGAGGATGGTCAAGAATATAAACTAGACACCTTCTGATGATGGCCTACATTCAGCTTTTTATTGCTTCATCCAGTATATTACATCTTGTTCTCACACATCTGCACTCACACACTGTCTGCAGAATCTTTCATACCTAAACTATTCTTAGCTCTGTTATCTATAATTTATTACCAGCCTTCACATATGATTGGATGTTCACTTCTTATTTACATTCTTTCCTTGCTGCTAGGCTCCACGGCCTTGCTGCATCCTCTAACATTTAAGATCATCAAGTCCAACCATCAACCCAGCACTACCAATGTAACCCCTAAACCACATCACCCAGCACCAGATCCAAATGCCTCTTAAACACCTCTAGGGATGGTGACTCCACCCCCTCCCTGGGGAACCTATTCCAATGCCTGACCACCGTAACAGTGAAAAAAATTTTTCTAATATCTAATATGAATCTCCCCTGTCTCAGTTTAAGGCCATGTCCTCTTGTCATCTCACTGCAAGCATGGTAGAAGAGACCGGCCCCCACCTCATTACAACCTCCTTTCAAGTAGTTGTAGAGAGCAATGAGGTCTCCCTTGAGCCTCCTCAAGACTAAACCCAGCTCCCTCAGCTGTTCCTCATAGGACATGTTCTCTAGTCCTTTCACAGGCTTTGTTGCCCCTGTCTGGATATTCCTCAGCACCTCAATGTCCTTTTTGAACTGAAGGGCCCAGAACTGGACACAGTACTCAAGGTGTGGCCTCAACAATGCCAAGTACAGGGGGATGATCACTTCCCTGGTCCTGCTGGTCACACTATTGCTTACACAAGCCAGGATGCCATTGGTCTTCTTGGCCACCTGGGCACACTTGGCTCATGTTCAGCTGGCTGTCAAACAGCACTCCCAGGTCCCTTTCTGCCAAACAGCTCTCAAGACACTCCCCCAGCCTGTAGCTGCATGGGGTTGCTGTAGTCCAGGTGCAAGACCTGGCACTTTGCCTTACTGAACCTCATGCAGTTGTCCTTGGCCCATTGATCAAGTCTGTCCAGGTCTCTCTGCAGAGCCTTCCTACCATTGAGCAGATCAACACTCCCATCCAACTTGGTGTCATCTGCAAATTTACTGAGGGTGCACTTGATCCCCACAACCAGATCATCACTTCATGATCTTTATTACCAGCTGAAAAAAGGCTGTCAGCTTTTCATATTCTGTTTCAATTGGATGGCTGCTCTCCAGGACTGCAGCAATAAAGAAAGTAAAAGATATAAGAATTTGGATCATCTGCAAGTTCAGCTGTTGATGCACAGGACTTCTCTTAAAAGCATATCTGGTATTGGGACTATGGACTTTACAGCCCATTAAGCTACACCATTCCATCGTCAATATATTTGCATAAGAAGTTATCAAGGGTAAATGACTTGAGTGCAATCAAGTGACCCTGGCTACACTAGCTCAAGCAGGAAGAAAGCAGAATCTAAGCAACTATCTTCATTTTAAGACAAGAAATCTCTGTCAGGTGGAAAAGTAAGAATGTATCTCCTTTCCATAGCTGCTCTGATGGAGTAGCAGTGTAGGAATGTTGGTGATGTTCTTCCATGAGAACCAACATCAGAAGTGGTTCTTCATCTCAGACCCATAGTATCTTCTGCATCAAGTTTGGAGACAGAGGTAATGCACGAGAGAAGTGGCATTGATATTAAGTGACAGAAGCAAGATTCAGGATGCAATGGCCTGTTTATTTTTTTCTAGTACATGCTAATGTCAGAACCAGGATAGGCTTTTTTGCAATTGAATCTCACCTGACAGCTGATGCTGATATTCCAGCATAGACAGACTAAAACTAGGAGTGACTTTGGGATTAAGGGAAGAAAATAAATGAAGACAGATTCCTCCCATGACTAAGCCGGAGATGTCCAAAGATGCAATAATAAGAGTATTTTAGATAGTGCCAAAAGTGAGACAGCAGTATCTGAGCAGAAAGAAAGTGGTTTTAGGCCTGAAGACACCATGAAAACAGGTTATCTGAGGGTAAAGACAATGTGATATTTAACAAAGAAGATAGTAAGTTCTCTTGCTGCAAAGTTTGAGCCAAAAGGATTAGCACCTTCTTCAAGAACACCACACATCTGTTGACCTTAAAGGTTAAAGGAGGTTAAAGTTATTTTACAAAAAATAAAGGTGTTTCTAAAGTATATTCCAGAGTTGACACGAGAAACTGACACTTAGAGCTGAAGAATAGAATATACTAAAACAAGGAAGTTAGATGATAAATTGATGTAATGTGCCAGGCATTTCACTTAGCCAGACATCAACAAGAAATGCCCTTCAACATAACTCTCCCTGCGAAAAATTCTAGGCAACAGTCCCAATATAATGGACATGCATTGGATGTATCACTACAGGTGACCAATGACACCAAAGACTGTTGTTAAAACCATAATAAAAGACTGGAATGGGGGGGGGGGGGGACGACACAGAAATGGAAATTATATCCTTTGCAATGTTTGAACCAAACTGGACAAAGTGACAGCCAGAAACAGCGAAATCCTCAGGAAGCAGTAGAAAGAAATAATATGCAAGTCATCCAAAGCTTCTCTTGTTTAAGACAATGCGTGCATTTGTATACACATACAGAAGAAGACTCACCATTATGCAATGCCAAAAGCAGTTCAATTATATTTTTAAGCAACAGCAATTTGAGGTAGAAAATTTTACTACAAGCAAGTGAAGATGTTAACAGTATTATATAAAGTGAATAGTTACATAGCTCCTGTTAATGTAAATCAAATTTAGGGCAATAGCTAACTTTTAAGCAATGTCATCTAAAGTTAGCAGACCTGCTGACCCTTCAAAGCAACAGTACCCTTCTAGAATGGTTAAAAGTGTGAACTAGATTTAAAAAAAATTAGGCTTCAGATTAACAAACTCAACACCAACAGGATGAGTACATAATCACTGCATGTTGGAAACTCCCCCAGCAGAAAAGAAGCCCAAGATATATTTTTTACAAGTTATTAGGTAAGCACAAGTATCCTATGAGTTAACCTGGTCACTTCAAGTCCAATTTACCAGAAAAAGGTTTACCATAACATCTGTCTACATTACATGCAGAGGTCTCAGCCAAAGGGCTGGTACAGTATGGAGACAAAGCATCTCTGGGATACTAGAAAGGAAGATGATTGCCCAGAAACCCAATGAAGGCCACTCAAAATCATTTGAATTGACAAGAGTTAGATTTGACTTTTATTTTTCTAGTCAAAAATAAGCAGCCTCTAGTGGTCAAGGTTTTCTGTCTCCATAGGCAATGGTGGAATAAAAAGAACAGAGCAGAGTACTTTTTATTTTTCATACTCATGAGGAATAAGAGGCCATGGAAGTTTCTTCTGTAGGTACTACAAAAGGAAAAGTTCTCTAGTCCAATGTATATATAGAATCTATCACTAAAAAAAATAAAATAAAATATATATATAATCACTACATTTCTGTAGTTGTCAGAAACAGTAAAAATTTAGGAGAGCTCATCAACAATTTATATGATGCAGCATTTAAAATATAATTAATACAAATAGCATGCATTGTTTTTCCTAGACATGCAGATCAAAATCAGAGGGATGAAGTCACTATGTAGTTTGCTTTATTTCTTTATAATGAAATACATCAAATTATTAGTACAGCAAGTTTTAGATGTCACTACACAAGTCTAGTATAAATATTTTCCATGTTAAATTAGTACATGTCTGAAATTTAGACTTGGACAGTATTCATTAAACATTTTATGTGTTCTCAGTTTTCAGATTCTGACTTCTGAACTAGTAAGAATTTAAGACATGCTAGCTTACCATAAAGGAACACTCTTTATGTTATAATAAAGTACATACCTATGCTCTGCCTCAAGTGAGCTTGAAAGAACATCTGCCTGAGGGAAAGCTGAAGATTGAATGATCTGTTGAGCATTGCCATTCTCTTGCGGAATTTCATTTTCGAAGTTTCGGTTTATATCTCTTGCATGATGAGGACTGTTGCTGTTGTGCAAGTTAAAGGATTCATCATCCTGTTAATAGTAATTATTATTAAAAAGTTTAACAGTAAATTTCATTCACAAGTAAATGTCTGCAAATGCTTCAATTCAGTGATTCTGTTTAATTTAAAAGTTTAAATGGAGATGTTCTATACTATGGGGATAATTCTGTTCATATTTCTAGAGTTTGCAATACCTGGATACTACAAGTATCAAGTAATGTAGAAATTAACTCCCATGCTCAGTCTTAAACTTTTTTCTACAAAGCTTCAAACATATCTTAAAATTCAAATTTATTATTTTTCTAATTATGAAAGGCAGCTTAAATAAGTTATCTGTTGAACTCACAAACAAGGTTCCTACTTAAATATCAGAGCCATGTATGTCAGAACAGGTTTAAAAGCAAAAAGAGTTCTCAAGTTTGCTTAGTTTAAGGGGCAGATCACAGCCAACTTACCTCAACCAGCAAATTAATCCACCACAAGTTCAGAAAGATTGGATACTGCTCTTTACATTCAGACAACAGTTTCACCTAAATGCATCACAGCTTCTCAGGCTGTTGTTAAAACTGTAACTTACTAACCATGAAATAAGAACTAGGAAGAAAGTTTATTTAGAAAGCAGACTGTTCAGGCTCACTCAAATATTAAAAGTTCTTTAATCCTATAAATCAGAGATGTTTCCTTTAACTTTACTCATTCAGCAACTTGTAATTCTTATTTAGTAATGAGCCAAATAGAAGTCTTACCAACTGTCCAAGCAAAAAATAGTATGAACATTATCCAGCTAACATCCTTTTGACAACAAAATCCCTAAACTTGGCATATAACAGCATTATCCATAGCAGGAGGCAACTGCTCAACCAGCCGGTTCTGCACTTGTACAAAAATCATACTTCAGAGACCACAATCAAGACCATCCATCATCATTCCTGTCCCACTCACAGTGCCGTTTCCAGAAATTTTAGAATGCTCAGCAAGAACTTCATAAGAACAAGTAGCCAATAAACATATAGTCACTTGTTAAATCATACACCTGAATAATGCATCTCATATAAATCTCAAATAAAATTAAAAAAAATATCAAAAAATTTTAATCTATTAGGGAAAAACAGCTTCCAAGCATGACTCAGCTGCTGATCGTTTTTGCTGCCCAGGCTTTCTCAGGCTTGGCTCCTCCTCAGAACCGGTTAAGGTGAGTGAGGGGTGGGTTAGGCTCGTTAGCAAGTGCTAGGGGAGGCTATATAAGAGCCTCCAGGAGAGCTACTTGGCTGTTTGCTCATGCACCCCCACAGGATCAGACTAACAGGGCTGTGGCACAACAATTTCAAGGCATTTCAAGCAGGCAGGGCACAACCAGCTCCCACTTCTTGTAGGTGAGTGTGCTTTTTAAAGCTAGCAATGGTTTCCAGAAAAACAAAAGCCGTTACTGCTGTTAATACTAGGAGTGTGTCTGCTCAGACACTCCCCTCAAAGAAGGATGCAGCCACTCAGGTCTCTGGGTGTGCTGAGTGTCTGAGCCTGACATTGGTACCGGAGGATGGTGTAGGAGGTAGCTGTGTACGATGCGAGCAGGTGAGTGACTTGCTGTGCCTGGTAGCAGAACTTAAGGAAGAGGTAGAGAGATTAAGGTGCATTAGGGAGAGTGAAAAGGAAATTGACTGGTGGAGTCAAACCCTTTTGAACCGTAAGGAAGTCCAACAAGAGACGGCGAAGCCCTGCCCCTCCTGCCATAAGGCAGATGGAGCAGACCAAATTGATGGGGGGCAATGGAAACAGGTCCCTAATGGGAGAGGTAAAAGAACTCTCTCTCGACCCCCATCACCTCCCAGGGTGCCCTTGAAGAATAGATATGAGACCCTGGACCCAGACAGTCAGGTAGAGGACAGCCAAAAAGATCTCTCTGGAGAGCCTCCTGGTTCGACCCTGTCTAAAAGACGGATTACAACCACAGGTATAAAAAAAAATAGAAGGGTAGTTGTAGTTGGTGACTCCCTTCTGAGGGGAACTGAGGGCCCTATATGTCGCCCAGACCCATCCCAGAGAAAAGTATGCAGCCTTCCTGGGGCCAGGGTGAGGGATATTAGTAAGAGACTTCCTGAGTTAATTCAGCCCTCAGACTATTATCCACTGGTGGTAGTCCAGGCTGGCAGTGAGGACATTAATCAAAGAAGTGCCAGGACAATTAAAAAAGACTTTAAAGCACTGGGTCGGTCAGTTCAAGGGACAGGAGCACAGGTGATATTTGCCTCAGTCCCTGTACTATCTGGGATGGATGAGGAGTTAAATAAAGAGAGGAGTAAAAAAGCCCAACTCCTAAACAGATGGCTAAAGGATGGGTGCCACCGTCAAAATTTTGGGTTCTTTGACCATGGGGCAAACTCCATGGTACTTTGTCTCTTAAAATCAGATGGGATTCATCTGTCTAGGAAGAAAAAGAGGACAGTAGCCCATAAGTTAGCGAGGCTGATCAGGAGGGCTTTAAACTAGGTTTGAAGGGGGAAAGGGTTGAAACCGGGCTCTCCGGTGATCAACCTAGGGATGGAAAGCCTGAGTTTAGAATTAAATCAACAGCCCACCTGAAGTGCATGTACACTAATGCACGCAGTATGGGCAACAAACAAGAGGAGCTGGAAGCCACTGTGCAACACGAAGGCCATGATGTAGTCGCCATCACAGAAACGTGGTGGGATGACTCGCATGACTGGAGTGCTGCTATGGAAGGCTACAAGTTCTTCAGAAAGAACAGGCAGGGTAGGAGAGGTGGAGGGGTGGCTTTATATGTTAGAGAGTCTCTTGACTCTGTTGAACTTGAGGTCAGCAATGATAAGGTTGAGTGC
>NW_020956699.1:50086-62596 GCF_003031625.1 Empidonax traillii | reverse complement strand
CTACCTGAAGGGAGGTTATAGCCAGGTGGGGGTTGGTCTCTTCTCCCAGGCAACCAACAATAGGACAAGGGGACATGGGCTCAAGCTCTGCCAGGGGAGGTTTAGGTTAGATGTTAGGAAGAAATTCTTTACAGAGAGGGTAATCAGGCATTGGAACGGCCTACCCAGAGAGGTGGTGGATTCACCATCCCTGGAGGTTTTTAAAAAGAGATTGGATGTGATCCTTAGTGCCATGCTATAGTAATTAGAGTTGGATCAGGGGTTGGACTTGATGATCTTGGAGGTCTTTTCCAACCCAATCTATTCTATGATTCATTATTTGTCTTATTTCAGAGGTGAAATTTGTTATTGCAGACAGTAACAGCAGTATCAACAGGATCACGTCATAAAAAGTCTGTTGCACGGTTATCTCCCTATCCATTCAGTTGCACACCATGCCTTCTACCGATGATCATTAAAATGAATGTTAGAAGTAGGACAACTATTAGTTACATGATTTTTTTAAACGTCTTTTCAGACCTGTTAGTGAAACAGCAAGGGCAGGGAAGAGGATGCATGCACTTACTGAATAACTCCAGGCTATGTGATACGTACACCTGTCCAAGGACATTACAATTTTCACTAATAAACACACACACACACACATATACTGCTTCTGAAAATCAGGGACAACAAAATGCATTTGACATAAGTATCATGAAGATATTAAGAACTCAAGACAATTTCAGGAACAGAAATTCTCACCAAATTCATGTTCAGAATTCTAAAGCTCAAGACAGTGTTTCCCATGATCTTTTTAATTTTATATCAAAATGTTATTTCTGAAACATGGATGAACAGCACTTCCCCCAACATCCATCTCAGGGTGCTCAGCCATAAAATGCCTAATGGAAGGATGCATACCTTTTCCAACTGACACATACAGCTAAGTTGTACGGTCCCATTAGAGCAAATTTTTTTTTTTGCCCAAAATAGGAACTGGGTCAGAAAAGTGAATCTTACTTTTATGAGCAATGCATACTGGCACTGTTTCTTTTTTCATGTATCTGAATAACCCTTCCTCAAAACCACTCATTTTATTTGTCTGGCTGATTTGTAATTCGTGTCCCTTTTTTTTTGTTTACACTTTAAATCACTCATTTAGAGCAAACATAGGCTTTTAATCACCTCATCCTGAATGAAACATTTCTTCACTTGGACTATGTATGATAAATATGCTTATGGCTTGTTGGTGGCTGATAGCTCTGACAAAAATATTCTCAGGTGCCAGATATGCACTGCATAAACTGATTCACATTGAAAGAAAACTGACACATAATATTATACACAGTATAGACCTCCAAGTTCTCAATTAGGAAGTAAAACCAGATTATTTATATATACATAAATCAAACTACTGCCCCTATGACTAGACTTTTGACTATCTAAACACTCCAATTAGAAAGGAAATGATTTAAGAAACAGAACCAAGTTTTTCCATTAATTGTTCTAGGATAACTAACAGCCAAGGTGTGAAACACTGCCCTCCACAAAGATTAGGTTACTGTACTTTATTGTTGCTAATAAACTCAGACACATCTATTTCTAACGTGTATGAACAGATACCGCAGAAAGAAAAAAAAACCTAAGAAGCACTGAAGAAAGAGTAGTACTTGGAGTAACTTTTAAAAATTCATCAAAAGCTAATTACTTTCCTTCATTTAGAGATCAAGACCATGACTTAACAGCTGTTTACAGCCAAATAAAAAGTAGCTTATGTTTGATCTGAGAACTGTTACTGCTGGATCAACAATAGTATGAACAAAACTACCTTCTCTTGCCCGGCATGATTCTCATCTTCACGTTCCTCTTCCACTCTATCTTGTTTCAATTCTTTCAAAAATTCATTCTTATCATTCCGCATTCTTGTCAATTTTGTTAAACGAGGCTGACCAACTTTGTCAATAGGGGATGACAAATTTGACCAATTACACTAATGTAGGGGAAGGTCAGAAAAAAAGAAAAATATTAGAAGTCTATTCATTTAGAAAACTTTAAATGAAAGACAAAGACTCACAGGCACCTATAGTTTCAGGTTTCATGTATATCCACAATAAAAAGTAGAGGGGAGATATATAGTTCTTAGATGTAACCCTAGAGACGAAGATTTACGAAACCTTGCTAACAAACAGTGAACCTTCTGAAGTGTTCACACTATTAGCAGTTTTGAACTTTAAATCTACCAGGTTATCCTTCCAATACACCTTTTTTGCTCCAAATCAAACTTACAAAGCAAATACTGCAGTGCTTAAAGGCCAGTGATGTACCTTCCATATTTCTCTCTTCCACACTAACTTCCATAAAAATAAATTTATTTAATATAGTTCTCCATAAGGCTTACTGATCCAGTTATCCAACCAACCAAATTTAAAATTTCATAGATTTGATAAAAACTACAGACATTGCTTTACCTCTGTTATTGAATTCTGTGATACAGTAAATGCCTTGGCAGTTAATTTGAGAGGACTGAAATTGCCAATACCATATGCAGATTCACGAGAAAACAGATTCCAAAGTTTATTTTCTTTTGCTTGGCTTTTCCACTGTGTAAGCTAAACAAAAATTTAAACAAAAATTTAGAGAGCCATTAACTACAACAGGATTATTTTCAGGAATATTTAGAAAAAATTATTAAACAAAAGCAAATCATAACTACAACCATAATTTAGAGCAAATGCCTGTTTTATTGTGGAAAAGAGACTGTTTACAAGCAAGTAATCCTCTCTTATAAGTACTGTTTATGCTTTTTATATAGAGTTAAATTTACAAACAATTCAGATACTAATATTTGAAGTATTAAGAACCAAACACGAGTCTTTCAGAGCTGAAAGTAGTGTTTTTAATGTAGTATGTTAAGAGAGTTAAGAACAGCTCCATCAGATATTCTCAGGAGCACAGAAAAATTCCTGAAACAAAATCAAAATATGAACATGGAAAGTTGCTTATGGAGAGGAACCAAAATGACACTAAGCACATCTTTATCAATAATTGGGAAAAATTCTGGAAGTACATTTTTGGAAACTATAGTTTTCCACTGGGTATTTCTTTTTCTGTTAAAAACATATATACAAAAGGCATTTCTATTGCCTAAGTTAAAACACCCTTTTCACTCTCCCTTGGATACCTCTTGCACTTCTCAAAAAAAGGTAAATGAGAAACAGAGAGAGACAATTCCAGTATAGTTTAAATATAAAAATGGTTAAAAGTGTTTTCATTTACTTTCAGGGTGTTCTGCACTTAGCAAGATTTGAAAGCATAATACTCTAGGAACAGTACTCTCGGGGTGAAATAAGCACATTCAGAATTAGAGCATTATTTTTTTCAGCATGTTGTTCATGCCACCAGTATCCAAGACTCACCTTTGTGGGTGAAGTAACAGGTTTAGAGATTAATCCTTTATAAATACTTGTGCCAGTCCCATTCTTTACTGTCTGTGAATGAAGACTTCCTACTATAGGGAATCCAGGTATCTGCAGTTCTTTTGTACTGCTTTTTTTAATGACCAACATTCTTGGAGATCTAGATTTAGGATTCAAAGGGTAATCTGGGGGAAAAAAAAAAAAGTGAAAAAGTGTGTGTATATATCTATGCATATATATATGAATATGCATGTGTATATATTATTAAGTTCCTAGTTTATAGGGTACTGGATAGCCATACAGTCCAGAGCAACCAGGCATAAATCAGAAACCTGGTCCAGTATTACCTCCCCAAATAACACACTGTACAAACCTGGGTAAAACCTTGTTCTGTTCCATTTTCCACAACCCTCTTTTAGAAATATTTTACTTGGAAATGCAAGAATTGTACTTTCAGAAAATAAAGTGTGGTGGGTTGACCCTGGCTGGATGCCGGGTGCCCAACAAAGCCACTGTATCACTCCTCTCCTCAGCTGGACAGGGAAAAGAAAATGCAACAAAAAGCTCATGGGTCAAAATAAGGACAGGGAGAGATCACTCACTGATTACCATCATGGGCAAAACAGACTCGACTTGGAGAAATTAACTGAATATATTACCAATCAAATCAGAGTATGATAATGAGAAATAAACCCAAATTTAAAAACACATTTCCCCCACTCCTCCCTTCTTCCTGAGCTTAACTTTACTACCAAGTTCTCTATCTCCTCTCCCCTCCAGCGGCACAGGGGGACAGGGAACAAGTGTTGCAGTCAGTTCATCACACATTATCTCTGCCACTCCTTCCTCAGGAGGAGGACTCCTCACACTCTTCCCCTGCTCCAGTGTGAGTTCCCTCCCACAGGAGACAGTTCTCCACAAACTTCTCCAAAATGGGTCCTTCCCACAGGCTACATTTCTTCACTAACTGCTCCAGCATGGTCCCTTCCATAGGGTGCAGTCCTTCAGGAACAGCCTGCTCCAGCATGGGTCCCACACACACAGAGTCACAAGTCCTGCCAGCAAAACTGCTCCAGCATGGGCTCCTCTCTCCATGGTCCACAAGTCCTGCCAGGAGACTGCTCCAGGATGGGCTTCCCATGGGCCACAGCCTTTTTCAGGCACATCCACCTGCTCCAGAGTGGGGTCCTCCATGGGCTGCATGGGAATATCTGCTCTACCATTAATCTCCATGGGCTGCAGGGACACAATCTGCCTCACCATTGCCTTCACCATGGGCTGTAGGAGAATTGCTGCTCTGGCACCTGGAGCACCTCCTCCCCCTCCTTCACTGACTTTGGTGTCTGCAGAGTTGTTGCTCTCACATATTCTCACTCCTGATAGCACCTCAAAGGTGTGCTGTCACCCTGGCAATTCCACAGAGACACAAATCACTGCAATGTGCTGGAGCCTGGCCCAGGCCTACCAAGGCCTGTTTAACACTACTCAGTAGCCTCAGGGGGAACATGTCTCTGGATCTAACACAACAGGCCCTGTGGGTATTCAAACTGCATTGACAGATGCTGCAGCTGAACCAGAGAACCAACCCATGCTGGTATCAGTTGCCCCTATACACAAGAAGGAATGCACATGAAAGTGATCTTGTGAAAGAGCCTTAATAAAGGAGAATAGGGAGGGCAAAGATGGCAAAGCAGCAGGGCTATCACAAGGGCCATTTTCAGTGCCATTACCAAGGCCATCACAAGGGCCATCCCAGGAACTGGAGGAAGAGGTAAGCACCACTTGATCCCTATCCTTGAGTGAGCTGTGGGAGATACGAAAAGATTTAGGTGAGCATATTGCCACCTGGTTGCTCCGATGCTGGGATAACAGGGCACTTTGGAATTAAAGGGTAAGGAAGCCAAGCAGTTGGAATCACTTTCTAAGGAAGCAGGCATTGACAAAGCAAGGGGAAAAAAACCACAAGCCCTTAGCCTCTGGAGGCCACTCCTGTCAAGCATGAGGGAAAGGTATTCCATGTCAGCCAAGCAAATGAACTGCAATAGGGAAAGGTATCTAATACCTGAGGGAATTAGCCATGCAAGAGATGATTTATTATGACCCAAACAATGTGCAGTTCCTGACAGATCCAGATGAAGTCTTAGGCCTACAACCCACGTGGCAAAACTTTGCAGAGTGGACCAATGGTACATGCCAACCCCTTGGCAATATTAATCTGGAAAGACAATGTGCCACCAACAGTGGACGAAGCTATTTGTCAAATCTGGGAATATGAAGACAGTATTTCTTCCTCCCTTATCTCAGCTGTGGAGAAACTATCAGATAAATTGACCCAGGAGTTCCATCAATTCAGAGAGGATATGTGCTACGCCCCACCTGTATGGACCCACATCTCAGCGATTGAAAGGAGGCATCCTTTCTCTCGAGAGCATATAGGAAGTACACACCATGGGGTACCCTGTGGTTTCACCTGTAAGACCACAGAGAGGAGATGGAAACCTACCTCAAGCCTAGAGGCATAGGGACATGAATTGCAAGGAAAAACAATCACAAATGGAAGTTCTTCCAGGAAAGTTGCTGCTCCAGTGGGCAGTTCCACAGGCAGAGTGGAAGGGATGATTTTTACTCTGGATCATATGGTAAGAAATTCTAATCCATTTCTACAAGAAGTAAGTGGAGAATCCTATGACCAGGACTACAGGGGTCCTGCCTCTTGCCAAGTGAAGGAGAGGTATAACCAGGTTTACTGGGCTGTGTGGATCCGATGGCCTGGCACAATAGCCCCACAGGAGTATAAGGCTTTAGTAGACACTGGTGCACAATGTACCCTGATGCCATCAAGATATGTTGGGGCAGAATCCATCTCTATTTCTGGGGTGACAGGGGGATCCCAATAACTGGCTGTACTGGAAGCTGAAGTGAGACTGACTGGCAACAAATGGCAAAAACACCCAATTGCGTCTGGTCCAGAGGCCCTGTGTATCCTTGGCATAGATTACCTCAGGAGAGGGTATTTCAAGGACCCAAAAGGGTGGGCTTTTAGTATAGCTGCCTTGGAGACAGATGAAATTAAGCAGTTGCCTACCTTGCCCAGTCTCTCGGAGGACCCTTCTGTTGTGGGACTGCTGAAGGTCGAAGAACAACAGGTGCTGATCATAGCAATATTGCACCAACCCAGACTACCTGATTCCCATCCATAAGCTGATGCATTGACTGGAGAGCCAAGGAGTGACCAGCAGGACCTGCTCATCCTGTAACAGTCCCATATGGCCCATGAGAAACTTGAATGGAGACTAACAGTAGACTATTGTGGCCTGGATGAAGTCACACTGCTTCTGAGCACTGCTGTACCAGACATACTAGAACTTCAATATGAGCTGGAGTCAAAAGCAGCCCAGTGGTGCCACCATTGACATTGCTAATGTGTTTTTATCAATCCCTCTGGCAACAGAGTGCAGGCCACAGTTTCCTTTCACCTGGAGGGGTGTCCAGTATACCTGGAATCGACTGCCCCAGGGGTGGAAACACAGCCCAACCATCTGCCATGGATTGATCCAGATTGCACTGGAAAAGAATTAAACTCTGGAACATCTGCAATACATTGATGACATCATCGTGTGGGGCAAGACAGAAGAAGTTTTTGAGAAAGGGAAGAAAACAGTCCAAATCCTTCTGAAAGCTGGTTTTGCCATAAAACAAAGTAAGGTCAAGGAAGCTGCACAGGAGATCCAGTTTTCAGGAATAAAATGGCAAGATGGATGTCATCAGATCCCAATGAATATGATCAACAAAATAACAGCAATGTCTCCACCAACATAAGAAAGAAGCACAAGCTTTCCTAGGTGTTGTGGGTTTTTGGAGAATGCACATTCCAAATTACTGTCTGATTGCCAGCCTTCTCCATCAAGTGACCAGGAAGAAGAATGATTTCCAATGTGGCCCTGAGCAACGGACAAGTCTTTCAACAAATCAAACAGGAGATAGTTCATGCAGTAGCCTTTGGGCCAGTAAGGACAGGGTAACATGTAAAATATGTGCTCTACACCACAGCTGGGGAGAATGGCCCTTGGCAGGAAGCACCAGGGGAGACTTGAGGTGAACCCTTCAGCTTTTGGAGTCAGGGATACAAAGGATCTGAAGCCCACTATACTCCAACTGAAAAAGAGATACTGGTAACTTATGAAGGGGTTCAAGCTGCTTCAGAAGTGATTGGTACTGAAGCACAGCTCCTCCTGGCACCCTGGTTACCTGTGTTGGTCTGGGTTTATCTTTCTCTCTCTCCTTTTTATTGCTATTGTCTTTGTTAATACATTATATTTTATTTTGTTTCAATTGTTGGACTGTTCTTATATCAACTCACGAGTTTTACTTTTTATTTTTATTTTCCTGATTCTCCTCCCCATCCCACTGTTGGGAGGAGGGAAGGTGGGCAAGCAGCTGTGTGCTGCTTGGTTGCTGATTGGGGTTAAACCATGACACAGAGTCACCATATCCTACATTTTAAAAACCCATCTTAAAAGTGGAAGTGATTTTAGCAATGTTTAGTAGGAAGATGTTACAAAACGTTTGTGATAACTGTATATTTAGCTCTCATTAAAATTTATGAAAAGACTATTCATAGTACTCACATGCTTCCATCCCATATATACAAGGTAAAATGGAATCTAACAGATCTAACAGAAGTATGTTTTTAATAGTCATTAAAAGGGGATTGTTTTGAATATGAAGTTTCCTTTAACAGGGAATAAGAACAGCCCTAATTTCAGATTTTCAATTAGAAAACAAGACTTGCAATAGCAGAACTGTAATAAAGTAAGATATCAAGCTGTAAGCTGTAACAAACTGCTGCATGCTAACTTACAGATCCATGTAGCTAATAGAAGCATTTCTTCCTTTGCATGTGAAGAGTGATACCTAGAAAGCCTGGAAATCTTGCTCTCCTTCATAACAAATTGAGCCACATCATGCAGCAGCCACTGCCAGAGGGCTGAAAAGGTTTTAAAACACTCAAGTCGCTATATAATTTACCATAATTTGGTTAGGAAAAAAAATTAGCTATTGTTTATCTTATTGAAAGATAACTTTATTTCCTGAGTTTTGCATGAAAGCTGCTAAAAGAACAAAAATAGAAAGCAGTCCTACTGTTTAGGCTCCTGCAAAAGTTCTTAGCAATTATTTATTTATATTGAGGGGTTGGCCTACACCTAGTGTTACCTAGGAATGCAAAACATATTAGGGAAGTATGAGAAAAAGAATCAGCAAGTTAAAGTACCATTTAAAATGAGCAACAAGTTCCAGACCTTAGTATAAACAACAATTTAAGTTTTAGCTTTTATGTTTAAACTTATTTCCTCAAAAAGAAAGGTTCTTATTTTGAAACAGAGCAAGGCCCTGAAGGAGTTAACTCAGAATGCAAGCTCTGGGTAAAGAACTAAAGGAACCAGAATTCAAGGCTAGTAGAAGTTAACACCTTGCCAAAGAATGCTAACACACTAACACAAAGAACATAAAGAACATAGGGAAATAAAGAACACCAAAAATGCTAACACACATACCTAAATAGACATAAGAAAGGGTTCCTTAGGAGATAAGGAGTGAAATAGGAGCATGAGTCCAAAATCTTGCAAAATTCACCATCAGGAAGACAGCCAACTAAGAAAGTTGAAAAGTTCATGAGGAAGACTCCTAAAATATGACCCCTGTTGAGGATGAAGAAACAGGAACGACCCCTGAAACAGCACCCCGAAAGGAAGACTCATCCCAGACTCCGTCCAAACCCCGTCTGCTATGAATATTATAATGAAATGTTGCAATAATATGAATATGCATGTAGAAATGATGTAATCTCTTATAAAAACTGTATAAATACCTGACTTTACACTGATAACTTTGGGCTAGTTTTGTCCAGCATGATCTGGCTAGCCCCCAACATTGCTTAAAATAAATACCTTTTGCTGCTTAAAGACTCAAAACTGTCTCTAAGCAGTTTTCAATGCGCCTTTTGGGGCATCAATTTTGACTAAGTTTACTACTTTCAAACCTGTGCAGTCTAAAAGTTGCCACCTTCTTAGAGTGAACATTTCACTACTTAAGGCCCACCGAACTGTAAAGCAGCAGCCGCATTTATCAGGTGGAGATGAGAAAACAAACCTAGACTACAGTTCAGTTAAAGGCCCATTCTCAGGACTGCCTTTCTTCAAAGTAATTCAGCAACACAACCAACAGCTTAAGACATAGGACTGGGTTTGTGTGGCTAGGTTTTGGTAGTGGGGGGGAGGCCTACAGAGGTGGCTTCTATTAGAAGCTGCTATAAGCTTCCCCCATGTCTGACAGAGCTAATGCCAGCCAGCTGCAGGACAGACCCACCACTACCTTTAAGAAGGAAATAAACCTTATCACACAGGTGCAATTGTGCTCAGAAAAGAGTGAGAATATGTGAGGAACAACTCTGCAGACACCAAGGTCAGTGGAGAAAGAGGAGCAGGAGGTGCTCTAGGCAATGAGCAGAGATTCCCCTGCAGCCTGTGGTGAAGACCATGGTGAGGCAGCTGTGCCCCTGCAGCCCATGGAAGTCAACAGGGGTGCAGAAATCCACCTACAGCCCATGGAGGAGCCCATGCAGGAGTAGGTGGATGCCTGAAAGAAGGCTGTGACTCTGTGGGAAGCCCATGCTGGAGCAGGGTCCTGGCAGGACTTGTGACCCTGTGTGGGACCCATGCTGGAGCAGCCTGTGCCTGAAGGACTGCACCCCATGGAAAGGGACCCACATTATAGCAGTTCATGAAGAACTGCTGCCCATGGGGAGGACTGTCTCCTGTGGGAGGAACCCCACAGTAGAGCAGGGGAAGGACTCCTCTCCCTGAGCAGCAGCAGAAACGTGTGATGAACTGACCATAACCCCCATTTCCCATCTCCCTGCACCGCTGGGGGATGATAAGGGAGAGCTGGGGAAGGAGGGATGGGTGAGGGGAAGGTCTTTTGCTTTACTTCTCATTATTCTGCTCTGATTTTGATTGGTAGTAAATTCAATTAACATCCCCAAGTTGAGCTTGTTTTGCCCATGACAGTAATCAGTGGCTGATCTCTCCCAGTCCTTGTCTCAACTCATGAGCCTTTTGTTATATCTTTTTTCTCTCCTGTCTGGCTGAGGAGGGGAGTGATAGAGCAACTTTGTTGGGCACCTGGCATCAAGCCAGGGTCAACCCACCACAGACATTTGCTTCCAGGAAGAGCCCCTAAATCTCAAATTGTACTTCAAGTATTGTCTTCAGTTTTGTGCCCCTCACTACGAGAAAGACATTGAGGTGCTGGTGCATGTCCAAAGAAGGGCAACAGAGGCACACCAAGCTTTGTGGTGCAGTTGACAGGCTGAAGGGAATGGATGCCATCCAGAGGGACCTTGACAGGCTGGAGAGATGGGCAGATGCAAACTTCATAAAGTTCAACAAAGCAAAGTGCAAGGTCCTACACCTGGGTCATGGCAATCCCAGACACACCAACAGGTTGGGCAGAGAAGTGATTGAGAGCAGCCCTGCAGAGAAAGACTTGGTGGTGATGGTTGATGAAAATCTCACCATGAGCTGGTAGTGGGTGCTTACAGCCCAGAAAGCCAACCATGTTCTTGGCTGCATCAAAAGGAGCATGGTCAGCAGGTCAAGGGAGTGATTCTCTCCCTCTACTCTGCTCTCATGAGATCCCCACCTGGAGTATTGTGTACATTTCTGGTACCCCCAACATAAGAAGGACATGGAACTGTTGGAACAAGTCTAGAGGAGGGACACTAAGTTGATAAAAGGCCTGGAGCACCTCCCCTACAAAGACAGGCTGAGAAAGTCGGGGCTGTTCAGCATGGAGAAGAGAAGGTTGCATGGAGACCTCATAGCAACTATCTGAAGGGGCCTCCAGGCAAACAGAGAGGGGTTTGTCATCACGAACTGTAGCGATAGGACAAGGAGTAATAGGTTGTCCTGCTCCTGGCCTGGACGGGGTAATTTTTGCAGTAGCCAGGAGGGGCATGGCCAGGACCTGAACGTTATTGTATACCACCTCACATCATTTTCCGGGGATGGGGGAAGGGGTCCCTTCTGGGTTGCATTGCATGGTGGCACAGTGGGGTACTATCAGGGGTGAGTACTCACGTGTAAATCATTTGTTTCTTGTATACTGTTATTAGTATCGTTGCTGTTACTGTTCTTTTTCTTATCACATTGCTCTTTCCAGAAAATTGTTTCTTATCTCAACCTGTGAACTTTATCTTTTGTGCCTTCAGTTCTCCTCTCCAGCTCGCTACAGAGGGAGGGGGAAAGTGAGCGAGCAGTGCATGTTTTGGAGTGTCTCAGTGGGAATGCTAAATTGGGGAATACCATTCCTAAACCACGACACAGGTACAAAATGAAAGAGAGGATATTTAGGTTAGATATTAGAAAGAAATTCTTTACTGTGAGGGTGGTGAAGAACTGGCACAGGTTGCCCAGGGAGGTTGTGGATGCCTCAACCCTGGCAGTATTGAAAGTCAGGTTGGATAAGGCCTTGAGCAATCTGGTCTAGTGGGAGGTGTCCCTGCCCATGGTGGGGGATTGGGACTAGATGATCTTTAAGGTCCCTTCCAACCCCTTAATATTCTATGATTCTATAACAAAGCTGGTGAAGGGTCTAGAGAACAAGTCCTATGAGGAGCAGCTGAAGGAACTGGGGTTTTTTAGTCTGGAAAAAAAGGATGCTCATAGGGGACCTTCTCACTCTCTACAATTACCTGAAAGGAGGTTGTGGTGAGGTGGTGTGGGAAGAACATAGTGAATGTCTGAGCAATTTATATTGTGTGTAGTGCTTTTATGGACTTTTATAAACCTTTGCATATTTTTATAAGTACTATAAGTCCCAAGATGGCTGCGGGTGTCTCCTCAAGAACAAAGAAAAACGTGGATCAAGAAGAAGGTGGAGCTTGTTAAAGTAAACTATTGCTTGGTTATCTGTTAATGTCCAATTATAAAGGAATTTGTAATGGATGTTTTCAGCTGGATGGTAGCCGGTGTCCAATTGTATGCTTCTTGTCACGGGACCTTGAGTAGAGATGTTATAAAAACCCTGGACCATCGCAATAAAGCGGACATAT
>NW_020956699.1:35670-49985 GCF_003031625.1 Empidonax traillii | reverse complement strand
GCCAAAAAGGTGGTTGTCAGTCTCTTCTCCCAAGTAACAAGTGACAGGATGAGAGGGAAATGCCTCAAGTTACACCAGGGGAGGTTTAGATTGGATATTAGGAACAATTTCTTCACTGAAATGGTTATCAAGCATTAGAACAGGTTGCTTAGGGAAGTAGTAGAGTTATCATCCCTGAAGGTATTTAAAAGATGTGTAGATGTGGCACTTGGGGACATGGTTTAGTGGTAGACTTGGCAGTGGTTAGGTTAACAGTTGGACTTGATGATCTTAAAGGTCTTTTCCAACCTAAATGATTCTATGATATTCTGCAAACTAACCTGCTCTTCCCAGTCCTCATAAGTTTCTCTCCAAGATTTTCCAACAGCTCTAATCAGTTAGGAGCATTCTTTTACCAATTCTTCAGCTAGCAATCCCATCACTAGTTTAGGTAACCCATCTTCATTGCATTTTCTCCTGGGAGATGATAAATTCTTGACATCTTTACAGATGGAAAGAATCCCATTTGGGGTAACAGATTAATATCCAAATAGAAGTGTCACCTCTCTAACAAAAAGATACTTACATTGTAATAATATTGAAGTTTCCAATTTCAATCTGTGTAATATTCTAAAAAAAATTTCTATGTTACAAATTAAACAACTTCAGATCTCTGCTACTTTCTTATATTTAGGAACATCAAAAATACTCACCCCAAGCACCTGCAGCTAAAGAATTATTCTGGTTTGGTGTGCTCTCATATTCAGGATTCAAAGATGGCTGAAAGGAAGATTTGTCATTATTAAATACAATTTATTAATAAGTCTTGAATTGTGAGAACAATGAAATATAGAAACACAATAATGTTGGAAGTATGACCTCTGCTGTCAAAGACTTTTAAACAGAGACAGACTAGACACTTCTCCCTGCAACCCAAATAGATCAACACCCAGTTGTTTCCTCTTCTCCAACAAAACATCTCAAAAAGCAGTCAATACCATTATACGAACTGTCCAAAGAAAGCAAAACACAGTGATGTATGATTCTTCAAAGAGGAAGCTCACCCTTCCCCTTACATCCTACAATTTTAGGTTGAAGAATGGAACCTCAAATGGCCAGTGGTAGAAAGATCATTTTGTTAGTACTTCAGATTTCCAGTAAGGTACTTGTGTAGAATTTAATGCCACAGTAAACTATGGTAAGATATGAAATAAACTTAGAACCCAATTATAGTTTCCCTTCAACACTTAAGTGACAATAACAAAATAATAATGATAAAACCTGGATATAGAAAGAGAAACAAGTTAGTGGACAAATGACTAACACCCTCTTACCTATGGCAAGGGTGATCCCTTATATGATGATCTGTAACTGGTGAAATCTCATGAAGTAGCTTGCAATGGACAAAATGGTGCAAAAACAATGAAACTTTGTTTATTATAATTACAATTAACTTACAAAATCCTCAGCCTCAAACTGTTTGGGTACTTCCTTGTCTTCCTTTTTCCCAGTTTCATTATCACATACATTGCTTTCATGCAGTCCTTGGCCTTTTCCACAGTGGAAAGTGCTGGTACAAGTGCGGGAACCTCTGCAATGGTATCCCCCATGATGGTTTATATCTTCTGTATTGTTTCTGCCTTGTGAACGCCAACCATTCTTCTCTTTTCTCCCAAAATGCCCTTAGGTTTTAAAATTTTAAATAAATGTAATTATTAATGGTTTTGAAAGAACGTTCTACTTCTGTAAAATTGGTAGAGAAATTAAGCAAGCAGCTCTACACTCTGGGATGTGACAGTTTAGTAAATTGAGTTTTCATTTACATAATCAGCAGGGAAGAAGAATCTCACAAAACAGTGCCAAAGAAATAGAATAGTAATCCAACATTAAGAAGTCAAACCCTTTTTCTGGCTATTCATTTTTATATTGTTAGCTAGAGAATTAACCACCTTCTTCAGAGAGAAATACACCTGGAATCACACTACTTTAACCAACTCTTAGTCATCACATCATCTCCCAGAAGATCTATCTTTCCATTACCTCTATTCTACTATAGAATACAGCATTTGGCATAGGACAGCAACAATGTAAACATGTTTAAAATGTTCCATGAAAACTAAATTATACCTCCATTAGGCCATCCAATGTTAGGATCAAACCCATCTGAAGAGTTGTGTCTTCTGCGATTTGCTTCATAATGATTGTCTGTCCACAGAAAATTTTCAGAATGTTTCTCAAAGTTCAGTGATGACTGTAAAGGAGCACAAGTGGTAGACCTGAGATATCTGATTAATAACAAAACCGAATTATCAAAACTGTAATATGTACATTACTTGTGATATATACAATCCATTTTTAGAAGGACTATGAATGGCAGACCATACAGCAATTCATCATCTCCCATGCTAACAGAAGCTATATCTTCTGTTCCAGGACACTGAAACAGTGCTGAGGACCATGTTTGTTACACAAAGTAAAAATCCCAAGCATTTGGTTTGGCAGCAGAACAGAGCACAAGGAACATGTGGCAGCAGAGGAAAAATAAAAAAATGGTAACAAAGGATACAAGATCACAGTTTGGAAGGCAGGAAAGAAGTCTGGGATCTTAGAGTAGTTACAGACTATATATGTATTGCATAGAAAGCAAAGAGTTGTTTCCACCAGACAGCTGTACCCAAAAAAGACCCAGTTAATTAGCTGTGTCATTACAATTTAATAAGGCAAATACAACTAGTTATGAAATACAAGTAAAATCTAGAGTCAAAAGTGTACAGATTCACAAATATACTTCAAATTATGAGATTATAAAGTAGGCATGGTAGAAATTTTAGAGAACTAAATCTTTATAAAGTTCTTTCTATTGGTATATTAAACTAAAATCTTCATTTGCAAAGCCTAGCCATGATTAAACTAAAACCTTATGTTGAGAATAGCACTGAGAAATCCAAACAAATCCTGACTAGAACTCATACCTAAGGAGATTAAACCAAAAAAGGATCATGTCTTACAGCAGCTGTCTTCCTTATTACTACTATCTGGCTTTACTGTTTTAATACTATAACATTTCTTCCACAGTTACACCTTAAAAATTCAATAAATTTTCATTCTGCAAAAATAGTGTTTAGCCTTACTGCTGCACATGCCACACATACCCCACTGATAGCAAAAAGCTGCATTACCCAGTACCTCCCTGCTTATATAGCCAACCTTTGACACAGATGAAGCAAAGCCCCCTTCCCTCCACCACATACTGAGCACATGTCCATTGTATTGCACATGTACAAGAGATCCAATACTTCTCAGGGCCATAATAGCTACAAATGCATAAATGTACATAAATGTCAAAATGTATTATGTGAGCAAAGTAAGTTTAGTGATTCCAGGGAGTATAAACTTGACTGCACGAAAAGTATCAACTTAGCTGCCTGAAGCTGGCTCTGTCTCCAGACTGAGTAATAGTCAAAGGAAAAAAAAAAAGCATAGCGGTAATGGTGCATGTTTGAAAATGAAAGCCTCAAGTTTATTTCAACAGTTATTATCCATTAATGTCTAAAGAAGTCATATTAATATCCACTGGTCAAACTGAGAAGGGAAAAAAAAAAGAAAAAAAGAAATCACAGTAATAGTAACTGATTTAACTACTTTGGAAAATATGTTGAGACAATCACACAAAAAATGACACCTAAGTTCTAAGGACAATTCCCCTAAGTGGAACTCAAAGTGCTGTTCAAAATCCAGTGCTTAAAATTCAAACTTGAGTAAGTAATAGATATGTATTTCCAAACCATATAGAAATCAAATGAAAAGGGATTTCCCTCTCAATTTAAGACCTGTGAATTTTTTCCTTGACAAACTTGGAGAGAAAAAAACAGAAAACCACAAGAAATTATCAAAAGATCCAAGTAGTTAACAAAAAAATAATTCGTTATAAACAAACTGAATAAACTACCAAAAGTTTCTGAAAGCTCCAGATCTGTTGATCATAGATGAAATTTTAGAAGTTAGCTTCACATGTTCATTTACATACAACACCATTCTAATGTTGCCTTTGGAGTTTAACTTTTTTCTTGTATGAACTTTGAAGAACAAGAACATTTTCACAGGCTATAACTGACAGCACTTTATATATAGTGTTTGAGTTGTATTTGATATAATGCATCTAAAGTCTCTAAATTGCATGCAAAGGTCATGCAGTTTGCATTTTCCCCATATGATGAAGGTATTAGTTTATCAAGGTTCTTGTAATCAACAGGAAATCTATTAGCAATTTCTGGAAGTTGAGAAATTATCTGACTTGATACAATCAGCCAAAAAAGAAAGTAACACAAATTTTTGAAGTATAAGAAGTCTTATTGCTTAATATGAAGTAACAGCAAAATTGCAAAAACTACATTTACCAATCTGCAATTTGCCCATACACATTTTACAGCAATTCTTTTTTAAAATTTCATCCATATCCCAAGATAGCTTCACTATTTACAAAGCTTTCCCACTTTCACCTGCTCAACCGCAATACTGCATTGATGCAAATATATTAGTTTCAGACCCAAACTAAAGCTACTGAGCAATGGATATCCAGCTATCTCAGTTGTCTTTGCCACGTAAGTGATAGGGAGATAATATAAAAGCTTATCTTTAAGAGGAAATCAACAGCAATAGACAAGATGGATTTCATTTAAGCTGTAATCAGTCACATTAAGAAAACTCTTTCATGATCCCAGCTTCCTGGCATCAGGTCTTTCTAATGCTAGCCTTTACCTAAGTAAGGGAAAGCCTCAACTACTCAGGATTGAGGGGGAAACTAAACTTGTAAAGACACAATTCCTACAAGTGCCTTTGAGGGAAATAAAAACTGACTGGGCAGAGTTCAGTTTGTCCTTCTCAGGTTTAAATGTTGCTGATACCATAGCCTAATCCCAGCTCCATTCTGCATGAAGCATGAGACACTGCCTTCCTCAACCCCTTCTTCTTCATCCCTTTTACCTGCTCTTCCCTTTTGGCAGCTGTCACACTGAGATATGAGAAGCAGAAATAAACATCTATCCTAGGAAATAGAGAGGACAGGGAGCAGAAGGGAAGGGCACAACATTTGAGACCTCTACTGTAGAGGAATGTTAGAATAAGCTATATTCCATAAACTAGGAACTACTACATACTGGGTAGGACCAAAAGACTTTTCAAGTGTTTATTATCCAAATGTGCTCTATATCACACAATGCTGATCACTGAGAGAAGAGGTAATACAAGGAAATAAGCTGCATTTCAAACAATGAAGGACAAAGACTATAATGGAGAAAGCATACAACTAAAGAGTTTTTGCAAGAGATGAAAGTAAGTCTATCTAAACTCCTTGAGGCAAAGATTTGTGGAAGAAAACAGGATCCACAACATATACTTGCAATGAAATTTCCCACAATTGAGGCATGAGGTGACAAATTGTAGAGGTTTAACCCTGGTCAGATGCCAGGGGCCCACTAAAAACCACTATCACCCTCCCTCTGCAAATTAGCAGAGGAGAGAAAAAAAAACAGCTAAGGATTCCTGAGTAGAGATAAGCACTGGAAGAAGTCATTTACAGATTAATTTCATGGGCAAACCATGGGGATAGAACTTAAATTTATTACTAACAGGATAAGAACTAGGAGTGAGAAATTACAGTTTTAAAACACCTTCCCCCCACCCCTCCTTCCTTCTCAACTCTCCCTCTTTCCCCCCCAGCAGTGCAGGGGGACAGGGAAGGGGATTTGCAATCATTTTGAGTCCACCCCTCAGACAGCAGTTCTTCCCAATCTGCTGTCCTGTGGGTTATTCCTCCATGGGGAGTGGTCAGGTCTCTGCACCCCGATGGTCCTCCATAGGCTGCAGGGGGACAACCTGCATCACTATGGTCTTCACCACGAGTTACAGGGGATGGGGGGGGGGGGGGGCGGGCACATCTCTGAGTCCTTCCTCTGCTTCTGTGGGGTACCTCCAACAGGAGACAGTCCTTGATGGACCTCTCCAGTGTGAGTCCACCCCTCGGGCAGCAGTTCTTCCCAATCTGCTGTCCCGTGGGTCAATCCTCCATGGGGTCAGTCCTTCACAGATGAGCTGCACTGATGTGTGTCCCCCACAGGGGCCACAAGTCCTACCCAGGGAAAACCTGCTCCAGTGTGGGTTTCTGTTGTAGTAGTTAGGATGGCAAAAAAATAAAAACCAGGCACCATATATGATGATGATCCGACAGTCAGCTTTATTGCTTCATACAGCCTAATAATTTCTTTTTTCACACACACACTGCAAACAGAACCTTACATGCCTTTCTATTATTAACTCCCTATCTATAGTTTATTACTAGTCTTTACACATAATTGGATATTCACTCCTTATTTACATCCTTCTCTCACTGGCACCTTCTCAAGTCTTTCACGGCTCCTGTGAATTCCTCAGGGAAACGGTTTCAAAATGTCTAAGTCAAAATCCTCCTCCTCCGTATCCTTCATCAGGGGGTCTGCAGACCCGCTGCCTACCCCAAGAGGTTTCTGTCTCCACAGGCCACAGGTCTCCTGCAGGACCCTGCTCCATCTTGAGCCTCCCACGGGGTCACAGCCTCCTCATGCTCCAGCATGGGCTCCTTCATGGGCTGCAGGGGGGTCTCTGCACCCCAATGGTCTTCTACAGGCATCAGGGGCCTCCGCTCTCAGTCTTTCCCCTGTTGGAGGGGGAGGGGGGGCCCCTGGGCCCCTCCTCCCCCCCCGCTGCACTAACCTTGGAGTTTGCATTGTTATCCCATGTTCTCAATCCTCTCTTCTCCGGCTGGAATTTCTTCTGCGCAACAGTCCTCTGTTCTTAAATATGTTATCACAGAAGCATTATATTATCACTTCTAATTGGCTCAGCCTTAGCCTGCACCAGGAAGTCTGTCATGGAGCTGGCTATCATTGACTCCTCATAGGACAGGGGAAGCTTCTAGCAGCTTCTAAGTGAAGCCACCCCTATAGCCCCACCCGCTACCAAAAACCCAGCCACATAAACCCATGACACAAATACAACCCACACACCAGATATAGTTGAGTAGTACTGAGGAAGGGCTAGAACTTATTTTTATCTGGCTATATTGACACTTTAAATATGCAGGTAAAGCTCTTCCAGCAGATTCTTGAAATACATGGAAAAAGATTGTTTTGCAATTGTGACACCATGTTAAGCTAAGCTCTAATTACTTTTCTGATTGAAAATGTATTTAAATTGGAAAAAGCAGATCAGAAGAGCTGAATATCTCAGAAATCAAGTAGAATGAAAACAAATAGATCACAGGAACCATTCTGAAAGAGATAGGCCTGATGTTCCCAGAACAGCAATTGACAGTTGCTGACAGACTATACTAAACAAAAGAAGCTAGATAGATCAGTGCAGAAGAAAGTTGAATAGAGCAATATAATAAATAAGGACATTCAATGCATGCATGTGTACAGACATATAAAAGTAAAGCAATGGGAACACACACTGACAGCTGACTGTGCATTGAACAATAGTACAAGCCTATTTCCATAACTTTATAAAGGCTAAACATTTTCCATGGACATGAAAGACAGCAAGAAACTTACATAAATACATCAAAGCAAGGCAATGCCACTCTCATAGCTGCAGATATTATAATGAAGACAACAGCTCTACAAACAGGGAAATAAAACAGATTACAGGAGTTTGAAATATCCAGTGCTGCCTCTGCTTCTGCAGTCACACAAATTAAGAAAGAGTAGGATAGTCCAGAAAAGGAAACATTTGTGAGATAGACATGTTCAAGACTTCCTAGAATACTTACAAATCCTAATAATTCAGAGATTGCTATTTCTTGTTTCCAAGCTGCCCCATTGCATAAAGTGAGTAAAAGTAGTCTAGATGAAACCACCATAGCGAGAATGCACAACTATTTGAAAGCGCCACACACTACCAGTAGTAGCAAGCATCCTGCCAGCAACTGAGGAGCCATTTCAGAAGGTCTATTTCAAAAGCACTTTTTTATCACTTGGATAATAGAATAACACTTCTGTAAAATGTATAGGACATAGAGCAAAATCAGAAGCAAAAACATTAAGCACATGCCTCTGCCTTGTTTCTTCTAGTACAAAATACTATAATTGATTTTAAACTCCCAATGAAGGCAATCTTAATCCAACAGCTCTGACAACACGTCCAGGCACATACTTCTTTACAGGAACTCCCCTACCAGAGGTACAAGCTTGACAACCAAGGTCCAACTACTTAAATCATGACAGCAAGACTTGCTAAATAACATCTGTTATCACCCTTCACATTTTCATAAAGAGATTTGTATTGTTACTATGATTGAGGTTATGACATTTAGATTTCTCTAATAACAAGACTGCCTGGTCAAAAGAATAGCGAAGAACATACCTTTGTTGATGGCGGAGTAGAAAAATTAAGCCAGGCTGGAGCAAAGTCATGCTGCGCCATTTAGGTCCAGTCTCTCTGAATCAAATAAAATGGCTTCAGCACCTCATGGCAAGTCCCTGTAATAAGAACAAACCAAGAAATGAGTACTTTTCAGATGCTTATCTTACAAGAGGATTACACTTGTGGTGTTTTGATCATTATTTCCATTCTGTTTTCTATTATTATTTTCTCAGACAGAGCTTTAACATGAGCCAGCTTGTGCCCAGGTGACCAAGAATGCCAATGGCATCCTGGCCTGTATCAGAAATACTGTGGCCAGCAGGACCAGGAAAGGTGAGGCCACACTTCGAGTACTGTGCCCAGTTTTGGGCCCCTCACTACAAGGACACTGAGGCACTGGAGTGTGTCCAGAGAAGGGCAATGGAGCTGGTGAAGGGACTGGAACATAAGTCCTATGAGGAGCAACTGAGGTAGCTGGGGGTGTTCAGTCTGGAGAAAAGAAGGCTCAGGGAAGAACTTATCACTCTCTACAACTACCTGAAAGGAGGTTGTGTAGCAAGGTGGGTGTCAGCCTCTTTTTCCAGGCAACTAGTGAGAGGACAAGAGGAAATGGCCTCAAACTGTGACAGGGAGGTTCAGATCAGATATTAAGGAAAATTTCTTCACTGAAAGAGTGGTTAAGCATTGGAACAGGCTGGCCAGGGAAATGGTGGAGTCACCATCCCTGGAAATGTTCAAAAAAAGATGGCATGGCACTTTGTGATATGGTTTAGTGGGCATGTTGGTACTCTGTCAAAGGTTGGACTCGATCTTGAAAGTCCTTTCCAACCTTAATGATTCTGTTTTTAGAATTTAACTAGTCTCATCTCATTTATAGCATCACATCTGCACTTTTATTATCAAAGTGTCATACTAATCAAAGATATCACAGGTATCATGAAAATACAACTGTAACATTCAGTCCTTTATTTCCTCTTATCTTGCATAAGGTCTAACCAGAAAGAGGTGGCAAAATTAGCTTTCTGAAATATTTTCCAGTGCTATCTAGAATAGATTGCAGGAGCTATTTCATTAGCTTACTAGAAGAAGCTGATTTTTCAAGTTAGTCCCTAAAAGTTAATCTTAGAGGTCATAATTAAAGTTCCTTAATAAAAGACTAGATGCTCAGAACCACCACACACCTCATATTTTCTCTAGATTTAATGAAAATGGTGTTTACATGTCCAGAAATACTATCCAAAATCCCGTTAAATTCTCTAGTTTGAAAACGAGCAAGAGAAGATAATTTCACAGAATATTCTGAGTTGGAAGGTGATGGCAAAAAGGCACAAAAAAAGAGTTAACAATAGTTCAGCTGGTATACCCTGTCCTGTTTGCTCTACCTGTTTTGTTAGAAGAACATTTTAGGAGCACTGGTTAATATCATGTTCT
This sequence comes from Empidonax traillii, assembly GCF_003031625.1. Classification (NCBI taxonomy): domain Eukaryota; kingdom Metazoa; phylum Chordata; class Aves; order Passeriformes; family Tyrannidae; genus Empidonax; species Empidonax traillii. The sequence goes on along the minus strand of NW_020956699.1, from coordinate 40,178 downwards.
GTTCTACTCACTGGATCAAAGTCCTTATTATAGAAAGAATAGGAGTAGTATACACAAGGTAATAAATTAGTTAAACTAGACGTTTGAATAAGATATAGAAGGTCCAGAGCCAGGATTTCGCAAGCTTGAAGAATTCAGGTCACCTAACTGGAAGAGGTCAAATCGAGGAAGATGTCCGTGGTGACCACCAGATGGATGAAGGCTCGAGGAGAAGACCCCTACAGTAGAAGACTGCACGTCCAAAAAGATTCTGGAAAGACTCCGCCCAGGGACTAGCCTGCTTATTAATATGTATGTTAGATGATGTAAACCTGTATCTAAAATGGTTTGCATTTGCACTTTCTAGCCAATCAAGTTTGTCCAGCGAGAGCTGGTTTGCTCCCAACGTTGAATAAACAAATACCTTGCTGCTTATAGATGCAAAGTCTCTAAACAGTTAATTATTCCAAGGTTTTTCGGCATCAAAGGGACCCACAAGGATCATTGAGTCCAACTCTCAAGTGAATGGCCCATACAGGGTTCAAACCCACAACCTTGGTGTTATTAGCACCATGCTCTAACCAACTGAGCTAACCTCAGGGTTATAATGGTTTAAGAGAAAACCCAAGAGCATTTTTCCTACCCCATGCTCTCTCCACAGGTGAGAAAACATCTCAATAAGCAAGAGAATGCAAGATGATGAAAACTGTATTACTTGAAGCTGAGCAATAGCACAGAAAGAAATGGATGAAACTGCCTAAATTACAAGGGTATAAAAGAATCATGCTCTGCATCTAGATACAGCAAAATTGTCAATGACTCAAAAGTATCTTAAGTATGATATACACACTTAAAAATTCAGCTAGTGAAAACAATTAACAACCACATGCATTTCACAGGGAGACCCAAATAAACACATATTCCACATCTCTGCACAACAGAATGCAGATCTGTTAGTGAACACAGATGTAGTTCACTTTAATCTAAAGCTGCTGTAATTTGAGTAAATTTTAATAAGAGCTGTGTAATCCAAACCTGATAATTGTTGTTCTATTCTGGCCTGAAGTGCACTACTGCAGACTTCCAGTAACAGAGGAAAATGTTCCAACTTCCAAAAGGAAGTGTAGCAGATTCGTAAGCATTAAACTTCACTACTTGGTAGAATTGCTGGTTCCTTTTTATGTAGTGAGCTCATACAAAACTTTTTAGGTACCTCTGATACCAGAGTTAAACTATAAGGTAAGATGCACAAAATCTGCTATCATTAAATGGAGACAAGTTTAAAAGTATGTGTCACCCAAGTAACTTGTTATAAATTACTCTACTGAAGTCATCCAAGAGTCTCTTCTAAATTAATTTCAAAAGAAATTCCAGAGAGATTTTCTAAATAATCCAATTATGTCAGACTAGTTTAAATAAACAAAGGAAGTTCTAGTCACAGAACCATCACAAAAACGGTTCTTCTTTCTAACAGGAACCAAGTTCATTTTTACTGATTAAACATGCTCAGCAATGATATAGAAACAGAAAAAGTGTCTATCTTTACAGATGAACCTATACAAGTGATGCTAAATTAATAGAAAATAATTTGTGAACAGACTACAGCAAGTTTTTTCTCCTTCCTTTGCATAGTGACTTCAGAAAAAAAAAGTCTCACATAGTCCATACATTTAGATAAAATTTGTCATAATATAAGTCAGTCACCTACTTCAAACCACACAAGCAGCTGAAATAAGAACACTGAACCAAAAATCCAAAAAAGATTGGGGTTTTTTTATGGTTGAGTCAATAAGATCCTTTTGTGATAAAGTATTTGTAACCAGTTTTAAAGCATCTGGAAACACTTTTTAAAATAAACTTATTTGTCTCATCCAAAGAACATTCAAGAAAATTTAATATCTTGCCTCTGTTTTAGAAAAAGAGGTAATACGCTGAGAAAAGGGAACCAGAAAGCCACTGCATGAACTGGAAGTCAAGACTTCTGCAAAAAGGTTAGGAATCAAATCCCCAAAAAAATAGATCTAAAATAACTATTGAGTTTAGCTTGTGCTTATCAAAGTAAAAGAAGAAATAAAATCTTAAACAGTATAGTCATTTTTTCCTGCAGTACTACATTTTTCTTTTTTAAATCACCAGAGGAAAAGATACTAGTAAAATCACATGTAGAATAACAGCACAGAAATTTAAACTTTTACTTAGTGCAATAATGAACTATTACAGCGATCAGGGACAAAAAGAAGTAAAAGAAAACTACTTAAGCTTGCTTTGTCTCACAAATTTAGGACCTAAGATATATTTCAACAGTGGTTATAAACATCTGAAGGAGTAAATTCCACCAAAAAAAAGATGTCTTAATAAAAAAACAAACCAAACATAATAATCACAAGATACCAGTCATAATACATTTAGGTCAGACACATAGTTGCTTTGAAGATCAGAACAACAAAATTCTGGAACAACTTTAAGACTTAACACAAATATTTGAACCTCTCAATTCCTATTATGTTTATAAGTCAGAATTGTGACAGTGTGCTTCTCCCCTTCCACCTCTGATTAAGCCATAACCACTAATGGAGGTTGTGATGGTTACATCCAGCTTCCTTTATAAATAGCAGACAGCCCAGGACCCACTGAGCTCTCCTGCATGGCAGCAAGCTGTATGTCAGGTTCTCCCCTTGAGTAGAGAGGCCTCTCAAGGTTATTCCTTGAAGTTGAGAGACTCCTTGTCGCAATAGATCCTCTGTAAGTGATTACCAGCATGCTAAACTTTGAAATGTTAGCTAAGTGATATAAAGGATTGGTATTGCACATATAATCCCTTAGACATAAAGCATCCACCAAGTGTGAAACCAGGATTGGATCCAACCACATCTAGACTCCTCTCTGAGAAGGAGTTTAGAACACAAGGGGGCCCTTTCTGAACTTTATGACTCAACAGAAAGGTCTCCCTGACAATTCTGTCTGACCCTGTCCTCTATGCAGTAAAAAAGCAACTGTACCTTGCCATCAAATCTTGTTAAACCACTGTTGCATTTACCTTTGAACTCTTAACTCATTGTTTTAAAAGTATACTGTTATTTCTTTCTTAGGAGTGAAGTGCATCACTCCATTCGCAACAAAACTAAAAACCTCCATGTAGTTATCACATAAAACAAGGGCATGAAATACATAGATCAAGGAGATCCAGTTGAACCAAAAACCCAAAACATAGGATGCTTACTCATTCTCATTGTTACAGATTTCACCCTCCTTCAGTCCTGAACAACTTCACCAAATAGGCAGACTGGCAATACTAATATTGTAACCACTAGTGAAGCATGAGAGAGCATTATAGACTAAGCATACTGCAGAATCCTAGCAAGATCCATTAGTCCAGCTCATATCTCTCTGCATAGCACATAAAAAAATGGGGATACAATGCAAGCATGTACCAGACTCATTACAGACAGGGTAACTGTAGAGTCACTACAGACAGAATCAGGTGTATTTCTGAACTTGCTTAGCTGCAATGCTAAACCAGGAAGCAGTTGTGCAGAGAAAAGCCATGGACTGTTGGAGGTTCACCGCAAGAAATATATTCTTGGTGGAGAAAAATCTCTGAAGAAAGGGAGAACTGAAGAGAAGACAGCTTTGGAATGCAGCTAAACTACTGGACAACAGATAACTTCCTACCTCAGAGACTGCTTTTCATGTTATAAAAGTGTTATGCTTTTTCAATTTAGTAACAATGTTGTTAGAAAAAATCCTGCCTTGTATGTAACCTGCAGTTTCAATTATGGTTAACTCTGTCCCTATCTGCTGATTGTAACCCCTATGCTCATTGGCCCTGTTGGTTAAAATTTATAGCTTTTCCATCTTTCTCACCCATATTAGGATGTGTTTAGCTTAATTTCTCCATTTATAGACATCTCCTTTCATGAAACTCCCTAAAAAATCCTCCCAAATTCCACACATTCCACGTTCTACCACATATAAGCTAGTTGATCCCCTGAAATAAACTCTCTCTCGCTCTCTCTCTTGTCCATTCTGTCTCACTGTGTGTGATTTAATCATAGAATCACAGAATCATAGAATAGATTGGGTTGGAAAAGACCTCCAAGATCATCAAGTCCAACCCCTGATCCAACTCCAATTACTATAACATGGCACTAAGGGCCACATCCAATCTCTGCTTAAAAACCTCCAGGGATGGTGAGTCCACCACCGCTCTGAGTAGGCTGTTCCAATGCTTGATTACCCTCTCTGTAAAGAATTTCTTCCTAACATCTAACCTAAACCTCCCCTGGCAGAGCTTGAGCCCATGTCCTCTTGTCCTATTGTTGGTTGCCTGGGAGAAGAGGCCAACCCCCACCTGGCTATAACCTCCCTTCAGGTAGTTGAAGAGAGTGATGAGGTCACCTCTAAGCCTTCTCTTCTCCAGACTAAACAACCCCAGCTCCCTCAGCCTCTCCTCATAGGACTTGTGCTCAAGTCCCTTCACCAGCCTCGTTGCTCTTCTCTGGACCCGCTCCAGCACCTCAATATCCTTC
>NW_020956699.1:10968-32865 GCF_003031625.1 Empidonax traillii | reverse complement strand
AACCCCCTTGTTTTTAAGGGTTGTTTCCCAGGGTATGCTCTGGACTAGACTTCTGAATAGGTCAAAATCTGCCCTCCGGAAGTCCAGCGTAGAGGTTTTATTGTTGGCTCGCCTGGAATCTCCAAGTATTGAAAATTCTATTATTTCGTGGTCACTATTTCCCAGGCGGCCTTCAACCACTACGTCTCCCACCAGCCCCTCTCTGTTTGTAAACAGCAGGTCTAGCGGGGCCTTACCCCTGGTAGGTTCATTTACCAGCTGACGAAGGAAATTGTCCTCTATACACTCCAGGAACCTCTTAGACTGCCTCTTCTCTGCAGTATTGAGCTCCCAGCATATATCTGGCAGGTTAAAGTCACCCACAAGGACAAGGGCTGACGATTTTGAGACATCTGCCAGCTGCTTATAGAATAATTCGTCTCCTTCATCATCCTGGTAGGGCGGTCTGTAACAGACACCTATGATGATGTCAGCCTTGTTGGTCTTCCCCCTGATTCTGACCCACAGGCACTCAACCTTATCGTTGCTGACCTCAAGTTCAACAGAGTCAAGAGACTCCCTAACATATAAAGCCACCTCTCCACCTCTCCTACCCTGCCTGTTCTTTCTGAAGAACTTGTAGCCTTCCATAGCAGCACTCCAGTCATGCGAGTCATCCCACCACGTTTCTGTGATGGCGACTACATCATGGCCTTCATGCTGCACAGTGGCTTCCAGCTCCTCTTGTTTGTTGCCCATACTGTGTGCATTAGTGTACATGCACTTCAGGTGGGTTGTTGATTTAATTCTTAACTCAGGCTTTCCATCCCTAGGTTGATCACTGGAGAGTCTGGTTTCGACCCCTTCCCCCTTCAAGCCTAGTTTAAAGCCCTCCTGATCAGCCTCACTAATTTATGGGCTACAGTCCTCTTTTTCTTCCTAGACAGATGAATCCCATCTGATTTTGAGAGACTGGGTACCATGGAGTTTGCCCCATGGTCAAAGAACCCAAAATTTTGACGGTGGCACCAATCCTTTAGCCATCTGTTTAGGAGTTGGGCTTTTTTACTCCTCTCTTTATTTAACTAGCAGAATGGACCACGGTCTTAATATTTTCGGAGGTGTAACAGCTCTCGCCTCCGATAATGGACCAAAAAGATGAGGTAAATAGACAGATAGACTTTTTTGTTTCCATGCCAGACATATAAAATGTTGGAAACAATTAGAACTGACAAAGCTTTAAAACAAAACAAACAACAAAAGTTCAAGTCTCCAACTGAAACACTGGAACCCCTAAGATCTAACCTCATTTCCTGCGTATACTAGAAATTCATATAACGTCTCCTGCACTGCTCCTGCTAACACAGTGGAACAATAGTAATTTCCTTTACAAATGTCTCCAACCTGGCCTTAAACATATCATCAAAAAAATAAAGGATACAGAGGTCTGGAATAAACTGATTAACAAAAATTAATTTAAGTGATCACTCCTGCTCCACTATAAAGTTGATCCTTTATCCTGAATTTCTTCTAGCTTCAATTCCATTCTAGCATTAGAAATCCTCTCTCTCTGTCTACTCACACAACACTATAAATATCAAAACAGCATCTCTGGAAGTGTGCAATACTCTTCAGGAGTTGGAAAAATGCTTCCATGACAATTACTCTCAAGGGAATCTCTGCACTGGTTGCATAAGTGGATGTGAGGCACTGGGGAAGGGGAATGATCTGGGCTATTTCAGGAACAGAGCAGAGGAAATAGTTGTAGTCGAAGCATTCTGAATTTCAGTTCCATGTTTTGTTTTCTATATACAGGTCAAATAAGAAAAAGTGAGTTTGATTATTAGAATACAGATTCCTAAAAGGATTGTGGCATATAAGGTAACATGCACTCACATTTAACTGCTGTGATTTTTTGATAATATTTTCATTTATTTTTCCAATGGTTTAAGTAGTTCTAACCAGAGGAAATGCATTTAGTATCGCATTTTTAATATATGTAACTATAAACACTATAACAATTCCGTGAATTATAATCAAGTGTAAAAACATGTAATCCTACCTTTTATTTTCCCACATCCACACCCATTGCAGATTATAGGAGGAATGTGGCTCTTTGCTAGACTCCATATCTTTCTTGTACCAGAGAGTCTATAACTGGACACAGTACTCAACATGTGGCCTCACCAGTGCTAAGTAGAGAAGGATGAACTCCCCTCAGTCTGCTGGCAACACTCTTCCTAACATAGCCCAGGGTGCTGTTGGCCTTCTTTGTTGTAAGGATGCATTGCTGGCTCATGGTCAGCTTGCTGTCCAACAGGACCCCCAGGTCCTTCTCTGCTGAGCTGCTTACCAGCTGGTCAGGCCCCAGCCTGTACTAGCATATGCAGCTACTACTCCCCAGATGTAGGACTTCACATTTTCCCCTTTACTGAAGTTCATGAGGATCCTCTGTCCAGTTCTCTAGCCTGGTCAGGTTCCTCTGAATGGTAGCACAAATATCTACTATATCAGCCACTCCTCCCCATTTTGTATTAAGTGCAAACTTGCTGAGTGTAAACTCTGCCCTACATCCAGGTCATTAATGAAGATGTTAAATAGTACTGTCTCCAGTATTGAACCCTGGGGGCACAACATTAATGACTTCCTTCAAATGGCTTTTGTGCTACTGATCACAATCCTGACAAGCTAGGCCTGGCCATTCAGCCAGTTTTTAATACACCTCATCGTTCACTTCTCTAACACATGCTTTGCCAGCTTCTCTACGAGAGTGTCATGGAAGACAGCATCAAAAGCCTTACCGAAGTCAAGATAACCAACATCCATTGCTTCCTTCATCTACCAAGCTAGTCACCTGGCTTTAGAGAGCTACTAGCCTGGTTAAGAACGATTTCCTTTTCATAAAACCATGCTGACTGCTCCTACTCACATTCTTGTCCTTTGTGTGTTTGGAAAGGGTTTCCAGGATTATTTGTTCTACCACCTTCCCATGGACTGAAGTGAGGTTGATCCAACATGTAGTTCCTTGGATCCTCCTTCTTACAATTCTTGATGACAGGATTGACGTTTGCTCTCTTCTAGTACTCAAGAGTCTCTCCCAAAACCCATGACCTCTCAAAGATAATCAAGAATGGTCTTGCAATTACATCAGCCAGCTCCCTCTGCACACATGGGTGCATCCTGTCAAGCCCCATAAACTTATGTATATCTAAGTGTTTCCTAACCTGATCCTCTTTCATCAAGGGTGGAGAAAAAAAAGCACAGTAAAACTTTAAGATGACAAGGACATGAGTTCAAAGACCATCCACACCCAATTTTAAGGGCGTGTTCTTGTTTAACCAGTATTTACCTGACAAAAACAGTCCCATTGGTATTGAACAGATCTAACTTAGGAAGGTCTCTTCAGCATACAAAATAAAAATATTTCCCTAGCCCAGAAAGCTGCCTTCAATACTGCAGTGGTACATCCCCTTCACTCCACCCCCCCCGTCCCCTCCGCTGCACTATGATCTGAGACAGATTTCATTACTGTTGGCAAGATACATTTGATAACGCTATTTGTCTGAACTATCTCTACTAATTTTTCTAACACATTTTAAAATAACGTTAAAAATTAGAAAAAATCCATGTCAGTGGAACCCATGTCACCAGAAACTAGACACATGGAAAAATAGTTCTGCATTTTCAGCTTCTATACTTCTCACACTCTGGATAGCCTAAATTATTTTACAGGAAGCAGTTTCTGTGACTCTAGGTATTTCAGAGGTTGACAGATAATTAAAATAAAAGGCAATAATAATTCAAATAGGTAGGAATACTTGAAGCTTGTGAGTGGAGTAGTAAAGTTATTAACAGAAAAAAAAAGTTTCAAGACATAAATTCCCAAAGATAGAAAGGAAATACAAATTCAAATTTCTTGATGCTCCCTAAAGACCATTTAGAACTTCAGTCTACTGATTTGCATAAAGAAATCCATGAACAGAATGTTTAAAGCATGTGTATATATGCATATATGTAGTTTTCAGAAAATCTAAAATTAACATGTATGCTTATCTAAGTGGCATATACCCTATTATCTTTTACCTAATGCCTCATAGATTATTACTAGAACAGCACTCCACAAACTGCACATGGAACCTTAACTCCACCCATCAGCTACACAATTGTTTGATAACATCCCTCATCATAATTTTTAGTATAAAATTTATAAATGGGGTAAAAGAAGGTTCGAATCAACTAAAGTGCACTTACTATCTTTGTTTTGTATAAGCATCTAGAATGTTGGCAGACTTGGTGGGACCAGGTGTTCTAAAAATCCCAACTACTGTTCCTTATCATATGGTCCCCTTGCCATATATAGATATGGTTCAAAGGCAACAGGGTTTACAACACTTCTGTGAATCAAATATTCTTGTCACAAAAATCAAAACATCTTTTAGGAAATGTTTTAGAAAGAGATAAAATTAATGAGAGAGCTTAGAATATCTTGATCATCACTTTTATCTAAAGAACTTTTGCTTCTTGCACAGTACTAATATGTAGTATTTAAAAAAGAAAAAGCTAACTATTTTGTAACGCAGAATAATTTGATATTTGAAGATAAACTACAACCTGGTTCCTTCTGCTTGAAATCCTACACTTGCGTTACCATTTAGCAGAAAAATGGATAAACACTAATCTCTTGTCCTCTGCAAGGTTCAAAGTCCAAAAGATGAAGTATTAGTGCACTAACATCACCACCCAGTTCAGCATACATTATGTAACAAAATCACCAGGCCTGCCTTTGCACTTTGGAGTCTTTACAAGGATCTAAAGAAAAAGCAGTTGAAAAAGGTGGCAGTTTTAAAATATCCTGAGCATATAAAGCAGAAAAACAATTCTATATAATTTCAGCTGTTTCCCAAACTATGTTTACCCAAAATATGAAAGATGATGATTGTGGAAGAGTCACTGTGTAATACTACTGCACAAAACTACACAGTAACCAAAAAAAACCCCAAAAAAACGACAAAAAGCATATCAAGTCTCGTTCAAGTTTGTTTATAATAAAGTCTGCAAATAATTCTCCTTGCAGGACAGAATTTACTCCTAGTACTAAAAAATAAAGAACTAAGAGCAACTTCCTCAGAAATTACTGATGAACTATCACTGTCAAACTATTTTATCCATACATTTTAAACAGACAAATCTCACTAGAATGGAGAAAGAGTTTGAAGTACATTAGCTTCTGATGTACTAACAAAGTAAATATCAAACAAAGACTTGAAGAAAAGTACAAAGATCAGCGTTTACAGAGCCATTGTACTGTCTACTCTTTTATATGGATCTGAATCATGGGTCATTTACCGCCACCACTTGCGTCTCTTAGAACGCTTCCATCAGCGCTGCCTCCATACAATCCTAAACATCCACTGGACTGACTATGTGACCAACATGTCTGTCCTTGAACAGGCAGCAGTCACGGGCATTGAGGCCCTGCTGCTGAGAACACAGCTGTGCTGGGCAGGGCACGTCTCCAGGACGCAGGACTGCCGCCTCCCTAAGATTGTGCTCTATGGGGAACTTGCCACTGGCTACCGCAAGAGAGGAGCCCCGAAGAGGAAATACAAGGACTCCCTGAAACAATCCCTCAGCCTTGGCCATATTGATCACCACCATTGGTCTACCCTGGCCTCCAGTCGGGAGGCCTGGAGACACACCATCTATAATGCTGTTGTTGCTTTTGAGAACACACACAGGATCACTCTTGAGGAGAAAAGACAACGCAGAAAGAATCGCGTCTCGTCGATATCACCTGGGGAGTCTTTCTGCTGTACCTTCTGCAGTCGGACTTGTCTATCTCGCATTGGCCTTTTTAGCCATCAGCGCGTTTGTAACAAGCGTGGGTAGAGCCCTTCTCAAATCTTCATTCGCGAAGCCTAGCCATGATGATGATGAAATATCTACATAATTCCCTTATATCATTTTACAGATTTTATTCCAATTAAGCTGTGCTGCAAGTTTAAACTCAAAAGCTTCCACCAGCATTTTTTTCACAGAAGAGCAGCCTACACCTTTCAATATAATTTCTCAATACAAAGAATTCTACCAGAATGACTGCATTAGTAAAAGAGTCAAGTTGCTGACAGTTATTCCAGTACAAAACTATGTTTACATCAAGGCTTAAAGTATAAGCTCTCAAGGGCAAGGACCTTATCTTCATAGTTGTCTGCAAACCACTTAACAGACTGTGAGCATTATACAAATAAAAATCTAAAGAAGGACCAGAATGCTAGGCATTTTCTCCTCAATGGTCCTCATCCAAGCATGAATTTTGCTTAGGGTACAAGGACACAGGTCTGAATCTGTGTCAAATACAATATGCATACAAATAAGAACAATTGCACTTCCCAAATGTAAAACACAGTGAAAAGAAAAAAAAGAACTATCCTACCAGCAACCAGAAAAATGTAAAGAAAGAGTTAATTTAATAAAGCTAAAAAGTAAATTCTTCAAAACATCCAGAAGAGAAAGAGTCCAGGTAAAGATGTCACCCAAAATAGTAAGTGGAGAGAATGAAGTTACTTAATTTCAGTGAGAACCTTTTGTCCAGAGGTAAAAGTCTCGTAGCACTGAAAGTCAATAGCTTGAATAAGACAGACATCCCTTTTTCTATGATTTAAAAAGTCGGTACTTGTATTGCTTTCTTTATGGCCACATAATAGACAAAATCTAATAAAATGGCCACTCACATCTGAATTCTTCCCATTTAGCACGTTTTCAAGCTAAACCGCTTTACGTTGGGCTTAGTTCATTCAGTCAAGCCCAGCCACACCAAGACTCCATCTAGAAGAACCACAACCACGTGAGATTACAGATACACTCCTATTTACATCCACAGTTTCCACATTTTCAAAACAGCAAAACTGAAATGTAAGGTAAAATAACAAAACAGTAAAAACATTCAAAGAAAGCAAAATACTGAAGCTAGATCAACTTTTAGATACTGACAAGACAACACACAGAACAGAACTACTTCAGTGAGCTTAAGAATTTAAAATACTTATTTAGGTGCAAGTCTTTCATTTATAGTCAAAATAACAAGTTACAGGGAAGAAAATGAAAAAAAAAATCACTACCACTGCAGTAATCTTTAGACAAAGTTCCACATGCTTAAAATTACTTTTCTACAAGGTTTTAACACAGGCCATCTTCTCAAACATCTTTGCAGTGCCCTTAGAGAAAACAATTTTTTCATTAACTCACTATTAGTAATATTTCAATACTGAAGAAGCTCTGAAAAATTTTGGAAAAGGTCACATCTAAGGTAAATGTGTCACCTTTACCAGACAGTCTACCCAATAATACTTTAATTATTTAAACTTTATGAATAATCAAGGTGGGGAAAGGGGGGGGACGGCGACTTGGAAAAATTACCTCTAACTTCTGAATTAAGTTGTTCTGTCCATCTTAATTTTCTTCAAAGCAGTAGTAATTCAGCTGAAAGCAAACCTATAAAACAGATTGTAAATATATTCATTTCAATAGCTAAACTATATATATATTCAGAAACATTTAACCACTACAGGGGGAAGGGGACAGCAATATATCTAACAGTAACATTGGTTAGTTCACCACTATATTTTGAATTCTTCCAAAAAGATTTTGGGGAGATTGCTATGGTATACTTTCAAATTAATCAGTCAGACTCATTCATTCCCATTACAGAACAGGAAATTACTCTGAACGCAACCTTAAAATATCAACACATATAAAAGCCAGTTTGCATAAGCAGCAAATTATTTTTTTCAATAAATATATGGCTTCCATAAGTGACAAAGAACACTGAAAGGAAATAAGTTTTTAAAAAGCTACATTATAAGTACCTTCATGCTGAAAAAACGTCTAATGCAAATGGAAAGACTGAGACACACAAGCTCATTGTTGTGATTACAATATTAATATGAAGTTACCTACTATTCAGTCTAGATGCACATATTTTTAAGCTCCCAGAAAAAAACACTCATACTTACAAATTTCTCTTTGTAGTAATACATGTATTCTGTAAATTCTTAAAAATATTCCATTAAAATGGCAAGTAAAAGATTCTGCAAGGTCATTTCAATGTTCTCTAAAAAAAAAAAAACAAAACAATATCCTCTAGGCAGTAATATTACTGGCTTAACCATACACTTGAATAAACATTTTATCAGTAGAATTTTGATTTAGGAACAGTACAATATTTACCTAATCCAAGAGGGCTGCACAATGTATTAGTACTGTGTGACTTATATTTTTCCAGTTTGTTTTCCTCAAGATAACATCCAGAGTTCTTATCAATTTGTAGCTTTTTGACATAGATTTGACCTCACAGAAATCAGTTACCCATCCTTCCTGTTTACAGATTCTGAGGCTATTTCCAAAATTTGCCAAGTCTCTGCCTTAAGAAGCTTTTTTTCCTCTGACAGTTTCTTCACTTGTCTATTCCATGTACATTTCACTATAAGGAGTATCAGCTACAGGTGAAACAAATTCACTTTTTACACCACAGTCTGTGAAACCAAAAATCCAAATTCCACATGTGAACTGAGGAACATTTCCTACCTTCCTTCAGGTAATACAGGCACTTGTAAACAACAGTTATCTGGATACCACTATATTGCTTATTGGCAACAACATTTTTCACTAAAAATATTAAATAAAATATAAAAGACAAAATTATAAATAAATTTATATCAGACACTTCATTTAGAAAGTAGGTCTCATTGCAAAATTACAGTAGGTTATATAAAAAAAATGAAAAAAATAAGGGTAAAAATATCCATCATTAAACTTTTCAGCAACATCTACACAGTAACTCAGGCTGCATTTAACCTGGAGCCAATTAACAAAACTGGTTATGCCTATGACTCAGAGTGCATGTGGAAGAAAAAAATAACTAAATGCAAACAGCATTTTATTTTGGCAGGTGAAGTATTCAGAACTTGATAAATTTAGCTGTGTATCCATGCCACGTAGACAAAAGCATCCGAGGGTGAGGTGCTCTACACTGCTAGAAAGAAAAAGCTCACGACTTCAACTTCCAATTCACTTCTTGGATGCCTAATGACTGTTCCAGAGGGCTTTTCAGGAGGAAGCAGCTGGACAAATAATCCCAGATCAGTGTCCGATATTTCTCCCCTTTCACAAGAAACAACTGGCGCAAGATGGTTCCCCCTTTTTTTCCTCCCTACCAGCTGCAGAAAAAGGCTCCAAATATCCAGGACTCTGTAACGCAAGTTGCCTAGGGGGAAAAGAACCAGATCAGTTTTTCCACTGGAATTCTGAATTGGCATTAGACAAGTACATAAATCTGAGTCTTAAAAGCAAACACACATGCAATCAAGCAGCCAAACCCGAGTACAGAAGCCTCAGTTAAACATTCATCAACATTCTGAAGAAAACAGCAGGTATATTTATCAGAGAACACAGCGTATCAGCAAAAACGTTTTCCTGTCTCTAATTTCCAGGAATAATAAACAACCGGAAAGAGGCATTTCTCATTTTACTGGGAAAGATAATAGATCTGCACGAGGCACCTGGGGAGGAAGGCGCTGATTTGGGCCAGGGAGACGGAGCTTAAGCACAGAACAAGCCTAGAGGAGCAGCGGGAGCCGCCTAGGGAAGCCCCCAGCACAGCCCTGGGGGGAAGCCTCACTGCTTCGGGGCCGGCTGCCTGTGAAGTGCGCGAGCAGAACCCCAGCTACCCGGCCCAAATGGGGGCTTTTGGTGTGGAGCTGCGGCTGCCTCCGAGAAGGGCTCCGACAGCCCGCGCTGGGCACTCGCCCTGACTTCCAGGGGAGCCGCGGCCCGCATTTAGGCACTCACCAGCCCCGCCACTCCCACGCAACAACAACAACAGCAGCCGCAGCAGACACCGTCGCTACGCCGGAGGCAGTTCCCCTCGACCGCCTCGCTACGGGGAAAGGAATGAGGTGGGCCCCCCAGGCCCACCACCGCCAGGCCACGCCTAACGGGATCTGCCCTCTCCCGCCACCCAAGAGCCGTGGGAAACCGAGACGCGAGAGCGACGCGCGCGTGCGCGCACAGACACACACACACACCCCGCTCACCTTACTCCCAAAATGGCGCCGCTCCTAGACACAATCCTCTGCACACTCAAGCCTCGCAAGATTGCCCGTACGACCCCGCGAGCGTCTGGGGCGGAGCTTCCCGGCCACCACCAAGAGTGCTACCCCGCCCTGCTGGCGGGAGCCCCCCTGCCGTGACGTCACGTGAACAATACCGAACGTTCCGCGCGGGGCTGTGGGGAAATCCCTGGCGCCGCTGCGGTGGCCCAGCTCTACTGTGTCACTCTTACTGACACCAGCCGCTGCTCGGGAGACTGGCCTGAGGAGAAGACGGGCACTCGGGAAGCAACGACAGCCCTAGCTGGCATTTCGTACCGCTGCGGCATGGATTGTGTACTGTAATGCCGAAACCGGGATGCGGGTCATACAGACCAGCCTGAGTGGGCACCGCGAGGCCCTAGCTGACCGCTGGAACGTCCATGCGCGGCATACGGCCAGGTTCCTGCCTCGCTGCGGGCCTGCGACTGCGGGCCTGCGACTGCGGGCCTGGAACACCGATGAGTGCAACCCTGATCCCACCTGCCTCGAAAGCAACCTGTTTGGTAGCAGGGAGAGCACTGCTGCCCTCATGAGTGAGGTGTGTGGGCCGTGGGGGTACAGTGTCCCTGCAGCTGCAGGCAGAGAGAGCAGAGACTGAAGGTCTTCTATACCTCATTGACACTGAGCAGATCTCGCAAATGCAACAATTAAATCATGGCACCAGCAGGGCCTGAAGCAAGTAAAAGAGTCTATAACCACCATTTAAACAAGAAAAAAGATAGCATTGTAAGAAATAAATGAAACGGTTTTATTACAAGCAGGGTTTCCATGATTTCCTCATGATGAGGAGTTTGTGATCAGGGGTGTTCTACAGTTGCCTATGGCTGCAGTTCTGTTGCAGCCATGACCTGTTAATAGTTGTGATCATGTTACTGTTGCTTACCATTGCTGTGTAGAGGCGGACGGGGAAGCCTGTAAGACAATGAGACCAGCCAGGGCTCATTGCCAAGGGACCACACGGCTGAGACAGGGAAACAATCTGATAGATTGGTTAAAACGACCAATGGACTGGAAAAGGAAAGTGTGAGCCCACCCTGAGAGACCCAATCGGGCTCAAGAAAAAGGCTATATTGCCTTTTAAGGAAGGGAGCAGAGCTGAGCATGGGAGGGACAAGGGAACAGTTATGCAAATCGAGAGACCTTAAAAGAACTGCCCCCCCCATCTCAGGGGAGCTCTCAGGCCCTGGCACGAGGCAAACCTGGCCGCACCCAGCATGCACTGAAAATAAAGTTCTTTGTTTCACTTTATTTGGCCGTCTATGAAATTTTAATTTGAGATATTTCTCACAGCATCTTCATTGAATTGCTAAAAATGGCTTCAATTTATGAAATTAGGAGTAGAAATATGTTTAATGTGTATGTAGTCATTTAACATGCACTTTTTTAAAAAAACATGATGGATATTTTCACCTTGGTAGCTAAATGTCTGAATTAAGATTTTGCAATTTTGAAATATTTTTGCAATTTTTAAATTTTGAGATCCATCTGTCAGAGAAGGGTAAGAGCATCTCCTGTCATAGGCTTGCCAAGCTGGTAAAGAGGGCTTTACACTCAAGTTGCTGGGGAAAGGGGACCACAATCCATCTCACTCCTACCACTTTGATGCCAGTGCCAGCAAGAGATGCTCAGAGCCTGCAGAGGGATCAGAGGTCAGCAGGAGAGCAGCTGAAGGGCAGCACCAAGGAATTCCAGCAACTCCAGACAGTAATTCAGCTTCATCGTGGGCCAAACTTAAATGCCTCTATGCAAACACACGCAGCAAGAGGAGTTACAGATGTGCAAACGTCTACAGGGCTATGACCTTATTGGCATTGCAGAGACATGGCAGGATAACTCTATGAGTGGAGTGTTGGAATGGAAGGATACAGGTTCTTTAGGGAAGACAGGCAGAGGAGACGAGGAGGCAGTGTTGCCCTCTGTCAATGACCAACTGGAGTGCATGGAGCTCTGTCCGGGGATGGATGAAGAGCTGACCGAGAGCTTATGGGTCAGGATTAAAGGGAGGGTGGGGACAGGTGATATTGTAGTGGGGGTCTGCTACAGGCCACTCAACCAGGAAGACAGATCTACAGACAGATAGGAGCAGACTCGTGTTCACAAACCCTGGTCCTCAAGGGGAACTTCAACCACCCTGATGTCTGTTGGAGGGACAAAATAGCAGGCCATAAGCAATCCTGGAATGCATTGATGAAACCTTCTTTCTCCAAGTGGCAGAGGAGTGTTATGGTTTAGGAATGGTACTCCCCAATTCAGTACCCCCACCGAGACTCTCCCAAACCAGATGCCACTCACTCACTTCCCCCTTCCCCCCCACTTCCTGCTCTGGCAGGATGGAGTTGAGAATTGGAGGAACAAAGGGTGAAAATCGTGGGTTGAGATAAGAATAATTTACTGGAAACAGCAATGAGATAAGAAAATGAAAAATGAACGGTAACAGCAACAATATTAGTAACCAAAGGTATAAAATGAAGAAACTATTTACACAGAAATCCACAACAAATACTCTTTCCCGACCACATTTTTCTCCCCATTTTCCTCTTGGAAGCAAGAGTGAGTCCCCTTCCCCCACCCTGGCCAATAACATCCAGGTACAAGTCACTCAACCTCCCGGCTACTGCAAAAAATTAACCCTATCCTGACCAGAACCAGGACATTATCTACTCCTTATTCTATACCATCTACATCATGCCCAGATCCTATACCTTTCCACTATATACATGTATATATAAATATATATAGATTTACACAAGCACATGTATCATTTCCATAGTCAATGGCCATCCCTTCAAGATGTCTGTTGAGTTCATTTAGTCCATGACTGTGGGTTCTATTTGTCCTAGATGTCTTCCAGGGCAGGAGGGCTGGTGTGCTGTTGGCTGGTTGCAAACTGCATCAGGAGTTCATGACTGGTGTATCTGGAGCAGTCCATGCTCATTGTCCATGGTAGTTATGGCATACAGTGGCAGTGTCATTCAGCAACCAATATCATACAGTTCAACATTACAGACTATTCTCCCCCAAAAATCAAACCCCCTTGAAGTACACATTGTGTTTCCCTGTTCCTCTGCAGTATCCACCAAGTGCACCTAGGTCCTTGAGCAAAAACAGTCCCACAGATGGGTTTGCCTTTGCTTGAGGCAGGACTAATCCAAACTGTCTTCCCTTACACATTCCTCATATGCACCATGGGGACTTTATCCCCTTCTATGGTAAGTGGAGGTTCTGATTGGGCAGGGCCAGCTCGATTGGTGGAGCCTCTAGTGTTAACTAACCAGATGGCCTTTGCTAAATGTAGATCCCGATGTTTGAAGGTCCCACAACACATTGCTTTCAATGTGGGTTTTAACAGTCCATTGTACTGTTCAACATTCCCAGCAGCTGATGCGCGATAGGGAATATGATACACCCACTCAATACCATGCTCTTTAGCCTAGGTGTCTATGAAGCTAGTTTTGAAATGAGTACCACTGTCCGACTGAATCCGAGAAATCCGATAAAGAAACTGCCCAGAAGCTTTTGGTCTTTTGAGCAGCAAAGGTATTTATTTGACGATGTCGGGAGTAAGCGTGGTTCGTGTTATAAGTTACTAGCAATGCCTGGGACAAATTAAAGAGGCCAATTTATAATAACAAGTAAATTTATTAGCAAGCAATAGATAAGCAAAACTGATGCGTCAGGGCAGCTGTGGAAACAAAAGCTCCGCAGACGGCTTGCGCCCGGAAAACCCCCCAGAGCTCCCTTTTGTATAATCCGGCTTCTGCATACGTATTCCTGGGTTGTGTTTTCCGCGCATGCATGGCTCAGTGGGTCGGGGGTCTCACTCCGCGGGGCGGGGGTCTCTGTGATGAAGGCTCAAAGTCTTCCTCCATGTTCGCAGGATGACCCTGCGTTTTGCTCATGCACTGTAAGAGGCATTTTCCTCCTTCCCCTGTTTTATCAACACCCGTTTGTCATCCTGACTCTCTGTTATTTCCAGATAAGCAGGTCTGCACTCCCAGCTCCTGGCAAGATTAGGCTTATCGCTGAGTTATGCCAGCTATGCATAGTTTTTACGAACAAAGTCTAGCTAGTTTATCACAGTTCGCACCACAAATCTCTTGTTCGAAGGTATTGGTGCAAAACAGGGTAGTTTATACAGTCTAACTTCTATGATTACAACATCTTAACATACATATTCATATGATTGCAACATCTAATCATACATATTGATAATAGGTGGAGTATAGGCAGAGCTCAGGCGGAGCTTGGGGCAGAGCTTTTCTTGGCCCTTAATTCTGGGGATACATCTGCCTTTCTTCATCCTTGAGTCTGAGGTCTCTGTAGTCTTCCTCAGTGTGACCCCTCTAACTTTCCATTGTCTTTGCCCCAGTCACTGAAGCTTGGAGAGAGCCTTGGCTTCAGGCCTATTCCACCTATTCAAATGTCTACCTTAGCTTACTTTGCCCTAATTTATTACCCCTAAGCCCATTGTATAATGCTTCTAACATTCTTCTCTAGTTTGGGTCCACTGAACTGAACAGAACAAAATTTCCTTTAGCAACATAGGCAGAGCAGATATGGAGGAGAGAGTTTTCTCAGAGCAAGATACCTTGGTTAACTCTCTTTAGGCCTTGCTCGCGTTTCATGACTCAGTTCATTCTGGAGTGCCATGTCGCCACAGGACTTGCTTTTCAAGGCCCAGGATGGTGTTCTGGGCACTGGCATGAGGCACAGGGTATGTCTTCAGCCATCCAGGAGTTGTTTTCACCATGGTAAGCATGTAGCACTTGTGTCATGATTAAAGTAGGTTTTGTTTTCCATTCCCTTTTTTGACACTGTTTTGGAATACTGTTTCTTTAAGAGCGAACCTCTCGCTGCAGCCATGTGGTTGGGGAGTGGGGCGGAAGAGGAAGACACTACCAGGAAGGAACAGGAAGATCCTCTTCATCTTGGAGCACACGGCTGGTTGTTGGGGCAGAGAGAGAAAGATGCACAGACTGTTGGAGCCACTCCCGGGAGAAACTGCTACACCAGCACCTTTCCCTGCACCCCCACTGGAGACTTCTTGAAAGGGTGCTGCCCGGGGCTGCAATTGCCGCAGCCAGAGAGAAAACGAAAATAGAACTAACTCTGCAGTCCCCGTGTCGTTTTGCAGTCCCTGCCACCATCCTACCTCTTGGGAGTTGCGAGAAATCATAATTGCTACTGAAACCAACAAGCTATAACTGTTACTGGGTTCATGGGAGGATTGGAGCCGCCCCCAGGAGCCACCACTGCTCTTGGAACCACCAACTGCAGCTGCTGCCCTGCCGCAAGCCGCTCCAAAGCTTGCGCAATTGCTAACTGTTTTTTGCTAGATGTCGCCAGGCACATGCTGCGCCACTTCCACAGGAGCCGAACTGAGCCGAGTTGGAGCAGAGCTGAGTCCCGCAGGTGTCAGAGGCAGCTGTATGGGAACAAGCCCTAGCCGAGCCACGAGAAGCTACCTTCTTCAGCAATGGTCTGCGGATTTGCAGCCAAGCTGAATGAGGCCTTAGCCTAGGCGAGTGATGTGAACTGAGCAGTTTAATAGTACAACTTTTTGTGGACAAAGATTTTTTCCTAGGTTTTGGTTTTGTCCCTGGAATTTGAGGGGGTGTCGGGGGGAGACTAGAGACGATCTCTGTACATTGATGGTTTGAACCGTTCTGTTTGTATTGTTGTTGCTGCTAGATTTCTTGTCAGTAAACTGTTATTTTTTCACTTATATCTACTCACATTTTTTTCTCGGTGTATTTGTGATAAACTAAGCTGTCACTCTCTTGCGTACACTTTGGGGGGGGCTTTTGTTGGGCTATGTCTCTGAGATAACTTTGTTGGGCTGCCAAGGTTTGCAAGGCGTCTTTGTGTCGGGACCGCGGTGCCCTGGCTCGCGGTCGCTTTCCCGTCTGGAGCGTTGGGGGGGGGAGGTCGTTTTGGGGGTTCCCTTGCGCTCCGCTGATCCCCACGGCTGGGCTGTGAGGGAGGTTGTTCTGGGAGGGGGCGACCCCGAGCCGGCGTGCCCAAGACAGGGGGACTGCATTGTTGGAGCCAATGGAGTCCGGAAAAGACGGCTGCAGAATAGCAGCCCCCCCGGAGCGTGGAGGTTGTAGTGGATTAAAGCCAGAGGTACAGATCTGCTTTTCTAGAAATAACAAAAAGTCAAAATGATAAACGAGTGCCGATAAGACCAGGAAGGAAGGAAAATACCTACGACTACGCATGTGCCAAGCACGGGGTCATTTTGCGGACACAGAGGAAACTCTAGCCTTCATCACGGGAGACCCCAGCCCACAAACGAGACCCCGACCCACGGAACTGAGCATGCATAAAAGACACAGCCCAGGACCATGTATGAGGAAGAAACTAGGCACTGAGCATGTGCAAAAGACTATGTACGGGAGCCGAGGGGATACAAAAGGGTAGTTTGAGAATTTGGGCGCGGAGCCGTTCGGGAACCTTTTGTTCTCGCAGTTGCCCCTCGGCGCGCCGGCATTGCTTACCTATTGTTTGCTAATAAATTTACTTGTTATTATAAATTTGTGAGAAATAAATGAAACGGTTTTATTACAAGCAGAGTTTCCATGATTGCCTCATGATGAGGAGTTTGTGATCAGGGGTGTTCTGCAGTTGCCTATGGTTGCAGTTCTGTTGCAGCCATGACCTGTTAATAGTTGTAATCATGTTAGTGTTGCTTACTATTGCTGTGTAGTGGCGAACCGGGAAGCCTGTAAGACAATTAGACCAGCCAGGGCTCATTGCCAAGGGATCACGCGGCCGAGACAGGGAAACAATCTAATAGGTTGGTTAAAACGACCAATGGACTGCAAAAGAGAAGTGTGAGCCCGCCCTGAGAGACCCAATCGGGCTCAAGAAAAGGTTATATTGCCTTTTAGGGAAGAAAGAGAGCAGAGCAGAGCTGAGCATGGGAGGGACAAGGGAACAGTTATGCAAATCGAGAGACCTTAAAAGAACTGCCCCCCCCCCCATCTCGGGTGTGTTCTCAGGCCCTGGCACGAGGCAAACCTGACCGCACCCAGCGCGCGCTGAAAATAAAAGTTCTTTGTTTCACTTTATTTGGCCGTCTTCGAAATTTTAATTTGAGACATTTCTCACAAATTGGCCTCTTTAATTTCATTCCAGGCATCGCTGATAATCAATAAAGTTATTGGTGAAAGGGGGAGAGTTTTTTTAAAAAAGGAGAGGTGACCCGTTTGTTGGAGTCTCTGCCCAAGTATTTGTCTTTAAACTAAAACAGCTTGCCTTGGTGGGTTTGCAGGAGTGTGATGTAGTCAATCTGCCAGGCCTCTCCATATTTATATTTTGACCCTTGTCCCCCATGCCACAGAGGTTTTACCTGCTTGACTTACTTGATTGTAGAGCATGTTTCACAGTTGTGGTTAACCTCAGAGATAGTGTCCATGGTTAAGTCCACGCCTCAGTCATGAGCCCATCTGTATGTCAAATCTCTTCCTTGATGACCTGAGACATCATGGGCCCACGGAGCCAGAAATAATTCACCCTTGTGTTGCCAGTCCAGATCCACCTGAGACACTTAAATCTTGGCAGCCCTATTCACCTGTCCATTATTGTGATGTTCTTCAGTAGCCCAACTCTTGGGTATGTGTGCATCTACATGATGGACTTTCACAGCTAACTTCTCTACCTGGGCAGTGATGTCTTCCCACAATTCAGCAACCCACATGAGTTTCCCTCTGTGCTGACAATTGGTCTTTTTCTATTGGCCCAACCGCCCCCACACAGTGTTTGCCACCATCCATGAGTCAGTGCAGAGGTCGAGCACTGGCTATTTCTCTCGTTCAGTGATATCTAAAGCCAGCTGGATGGCCTTCAGCTCTGCAACCTGACTTGATCCACCTTGTCCTTCAATAGCTTCTGTGACTTGTCACGTAGGACTCCATATGGCAGCTTTCCATTTTCGATGTATCCCTACAATAAGGCAGGAATCATCAGTTAAGAGAGTGTCACTTCATTTCCTGGTAGCTGATTATATGGTGGGGCCTCCTCAGCACATGTCACCTTATCCTCTTCCTCGTCCTCTGATGATAGTCCGAAATGTTCATTTTCAGGCCAGTTAGTGATGACGTGGAAGATCCCTATAAAATTAGGGTTTCCTATCTGAGCTCACTGTGATCAGCATGACCCACTTGCTTCATGTGGCATCAGTGGCATGATGTGTGAAGGGGACTTTCCCTTTGAACATCCAGACCAGCAGTGGCAGTTGGGGTGCCAGGACAAGCTATGCTTTGGTGCCCATCACTTCGGAAGTGGCTTGAACCCCTTCATAGGCTGCGAGGATGTCTTTTTCAATTGGGGTGTAACAGGCCTTGGATACTTTGTATCCCTGACTCCAGAACCCCAAGGGTTGTCCTTGAGTCTCCCCAGGTACTTTTTGCCAGAGGCCCCAGGAAGGACCATTCTGCCCAACTGCAGTGTTGAGCACATTTTTCACATCTCGTCCTGTCCCAAGGGCTACTGCAGTAACAGTCTCCTGTTTAATCTGTTCAAAAGTTTGTTTTCTGGACTCTACTTGAAATCATTCTTCTGTGTCATGATAGAGAGGGCTGACAATCTGACTAATATGGAATATGCATCCTCCAAAAACCCACAGCACCTAGGAAAGCCTGTGTTTCCTTCTTGCTGGTTGGTGGGGACATAGCTGGTATTTTGTTGATCACGTCCATTGGAATCTGACAATGTCCATCTTGCCATTTTACTCCTAAAATCTGAATTTCTTGGGCATATACCTTGACCTTACTTTGCTTTATGGCAAAACTGGTTTTTACTTGGACATTGTGCCATTGACTGCAACTCAGCAGCTCTTGGCAGACAATCAGATGAGCAAGGGGCCTTTCCAGGCCCATTTGCATGTGATTTAAATAGCTCTAGGGAGTGCAAGCAACCCTGAGCATGGCAAACAGGAGCGTGGCACGCCATGGCAGTTTGAGCAGCAGTTTGTGCAGACAGGGTGAGCAGGAAGGGCATAGCCACCCTTCCGGCTCCTGGTGGTGGGTTAGTGTGTTAGGTGTGGGTATGGTGGTTTTGGTTTTTTTGGGTGTTTTGGAGTGTGCCAACCCAGACAGAACTCCCCAAGAAGCACATAGCTGTCTAGGTCACTGGCTGCAGGGAATGTCTGAGCCTGGTGTTAGTACCGGAGGACAGTGCAAAAGACACCTGCATATGATATGAACAGGTGAATGGTCTGCTCTGTCTAGTGGCAGAGTTTAAGGAAGAAGTGGAAAGGCTGAGGAGTATCAGGGAGAGCAGAAAAGAAATAGACTGGTGGAGTTACACCCTTCCAACTCTGAGAGAAGCTCAGCAGGAGTCAGAGATGCCCTGCTCCTCTTGTCATCAGGCAGAAGGAGAAGGCCTAGTAGATGGGGGAGGATGGAAAAGGGTCCCTGCTTGGGGAGGTAAAAGAATCCCCTCCCAACCCCCATCACCATCCTAGGTACCCTTATAGAACAGGTATGAGGCCCTGGATCTAGAGGGTCAGGCAGATGACACTAGAGAAAAAAATCTGTCCAGAGGGTGTCTCAGTTGCACTCCATCTATCAGATGCATCACAACCTCAGGTATTAAAAAGAAGGGTATATGTAGTAGGTGACTCCCTTCTGAGGGGAAATGAGGGCCCTGTATGCCAACCAGACCCATCCCACAGGGAAGTCTGCTGCCTCCCTGGGGCCTGGGAAGAGTTATTACCAGGAGACTACTTGAACTAATTCAGCCCTCTGAATATTACCCACGGTTGGTTGTCCAGGTTGGCAGTGATGAGGTTGATAAGAGGAGTACCAGGGTAATTAAAAAGGACTTCAAGGCTCTGGGTTGATTGGTTGATGGGACAGGAGCACAGGTGGTGTTCTGCTCAATTCCTTTAGTAGCAGGGATAAACAATGAAAGGAACAGGAAAACCCATGTTATCAATAAGTGGCTTAAGGACCGGTGCCATCAGCACAACTTTGGTTTTATCATGGAGCAATTTTTATGGCACCAGGCCTGCTAGAGTCAGATGGGCTTCATCTGTCTAGCAAGGGCAAAAGGATTCTAGCCCATGAGTAGGCAGGGCTGATTGAGAGGGCTTTATACTAGGTTTGAAGGGGGAAGGAGATGAAACCAGGGTCTCCAGAGATGGGCCTAAGGGTGGTAAGCCAGAGTTAGGGGTGAAATCAGCAGCCCAGCTGAAGTGTATCTACACCAACGCATGCAGGATGGGTAACTGAGCAGGAAGCCATTGTACAGCAGGAAAACTATGACATAGTCACCATCACAGAAACATGGTGGGATGACTCACATGACTGGAATGCTGCAATGAATGGCTACATGATCTTCAGAAGAGATAGAGGAGGTAGGAAAGGTGGAGGGGTGGCTCTGTATATTAGGGAGTCTCTTGACTCTATAGGAACTTAAGGTTAGTGATGATAAGGTTGAATGCTGGATGCCAGGTACCCACTAAAGCTGGTCTCTCACTCCCCTCTGCAACTGGACAGAGAAGAGAAAAAAAAACAGCTAAGGATTCATGAGTTGAGATAACAGCTGGCAGAGGTCAGCTACTTATCACCATCACGGACAAGACAGACTCAAAGTGGGGATATTAATTGAATTTATTACAAACAGGATCAGAGCAAAGGAGTGAGAAGTAAAACAATCTTAAAAACACCTTCCCCCCACCCCTCCTTTATTACAAACTCTACCTCCTGTCCCCCAGCAGTGAAGGGAGATGGGGAAGGGGGGTTATGGTCAGTTGTTGTTTCTGCCGCTGGTCAGAGAGAAGAGTCCTTCCCCTGCTCCTATTGGGTCCCTCCCACAGGAGACAGTCCTTCATGGACCTCTCTGGCATGAGTCCATCCCACAGGCAACAGTTCTTCACAAACTGCTGTCACTTCACCATGGGGTGTAGTCCTTCACAAATCAGCTGTAATGGCATGGATCCCCCACAGGGGCCACAAGTCCTACCTGGGAAAAACCTGCTCCATTCTGGGTTTTGCTCTCTATGGGCTGCAGGTCTCTGGCAGGACCCTGCTCCATCTTGGGCCTCCCACGGGGTCACAGCTTCCTCACAACAACCTTCTGTTCTTAAATATGTTATCACAGAGGCATTACTATCACTCCTGATTGGCTTGGCCTTGACCAACAGCAGGAAGCCTGTCCTGAAGCCGGCTGGCATTGGCTCCACCAGACAGGGGAAGCTTCTAGCAGCTTCTAACAGAAGCCACTCCTGTAGCCCCCCTGCTACCAATAACCAGCCACAGAAACCCACTACAAATGTCTATGGGAAAGAATCAGGGGAAAGGCTAACAAAGCCGACATCCTGGTGGGAGTGTGTTCTAGACCACCCAACCAGGATAAAGAGGTGGATGCCTGCATCAAGAACAGTGTGGCCAGCAGGAGCAGGGAAGTGATCCTTCCCCCGTACTCTGCGTTGGTGAGGCCACACCTTGAGTATTGTGTTCAGCTCTGGGCCCCTCAGTTCAGGAAAGACATTGAGGTGCTGGAGCAGGTTCAGAGAAGAGCAACGAGGCTGGTGAAGGGACTTGAGCACAAGTCCTATGAGGAGAGGCTGAGGGAGCTGGGGTTGTTTAGTCTGGAGAAGAGAAGGCTTAGAGGTGACCTCATCACTCTCTTCAACTACCTGAAGGGAGGTTATAGCCAGGTGGGGGTTGGTCTCTTCTCCCAGGCAACCAACAATAGGACAAGGGGACATGGGCTCAAGCTCTGCCAGGGGAGGTTTAGGTTAGATGTTAGGAAGAAATTC
>NW_020956699.1:0-10594 GCF_003031625.1 Empidonax traillii | reverse complement strand
CTTTACAGAGAGGGTAATCAGGCATTGGAACGGCCTACCCAGAGAGGTGGTGGATTCACCATCCCTGGAGGTTTTTAAAAAGAGATTGGATGTGACCCTTAGTGCCATGCTATAGTAATTGGAGTTGGATCAGGGGTTGGACTTGATGATCTTGGAGGTCTTTTCCAACCCAATCTATTCTATGATTCTGTGATTCTATGAATTATTCTATAAGCGGCTGGTGGATGTTTCATGATCGCCAGCCCTTGTTCTTGTGGGAGACTTTACCTACCAGATGTCTGCTGGGAACTCAACACAGCAGAAAAGAGTCAGTCTAGGAGGTTCTTGTGTATGGAAGAGAACTTCCTGACATAGCTGGTGAGTGAGCCTACCAGGGGTGGGACCCCACTAGACCTGCTGCTTACAAACAGAGAAGAGCTGGTGGGAGATGTGGTGGTCAGAGGTCGTCTGGGGTACAGTGACCATGAAATGATAGAGTTTTCAATACTCGGTGAAATGAGGGGCATCAACAAAATCTCTACCCTGGACTTCCAGAGGGCAGACTTTGGCCTATTCAGGATGCTGATTTGGAAAGTACCTTGGGAAACAACCCTTAAAAAAACAAGGGGGACAAGAAGGATGGACATACTTCAAGAAAGAAATTTTGAAGGTGCAGGAGCAGACTGTCCCTATGTGCTGAAAGATGGTCCAGTGGGGGAGACTGATAGGAGAAATAGAAACATTACTCACAGCCTTCCCAAATGCCCAAATAAGGAACAATAGAAGTCCTAGAGAATTAGATAAGGGATGTAACTCAAGCAAACAAGATGTAAGCTGAGTTCTGTGTACCCAGATAAGACAAAAAACAAATGTTACAGTTTTTGTGGTGAAACAAAATGATGCTGTGCCTGCTTAAGAGCCGAGGTCAAGAAGATGACCTCTAAGGACCAAATAAGAACTTCCAATAGAGGTGTGACTATGTAAAGCAAAGTAATGAATATGTATTGAGAATATCTAATGAATATGTAAAGAGTATGTGTAATAAAAAGCCCTGTCTATCTGTCATTTGGCACATTTGATTAAATGAGTCATTGTCATGGTTTTACTGGTTCTTAGAAACTAAGCCGGAATTTTTCCCTTCCCCCTGCCCACTGTGTGAAGGGGATGTTGAATGGGCAGATTGTCTGTGACTTAGGCAGTTAAGTAACACAAAAAAAGTGGCTGGTAAGACTACATTCCTAGTTGATGGCCCTCAGGATCTTGTCTTTTCGGAGGGGAAAGGAGTTTGGGTTTTTTTTTTTTTTACTTTTTTTTCCTGTCTTGTCTCCTGAGAAATGGGGGGGAAGGAGTTCAGGTTACTGCTGGAGTTGGAACAAGGTTGGAGTAGGAGCTTGGAGATGGCTTTTGTTCTCAGCCTGGCTGTCAGCTGTGGATTCTGCTTGGATTTTCATTGGAGAGGAACTGTTTTGGGAGGTTTTCCCCTCCTCTGTTCCCATTTTTTTTCTTTCTTGGCAGCAGTTCTTGTGCACATCAAAGGGAGAGGGAAAAACTATACCACACGATTTCGGCCAGCAGGACAGAGTGAGTTCCCGTTGGGAAGGACCCTTTTTTTTCCTCTCCCTCCTCTCTCTCCCCTTTCTCAGAGGGGGGGGGGGGGGAGAGACCACCATTCTCAGTTTCTCCAGTACACCCAGGAGGGTGTTCCCCCCACGTGGCAATGACCAGTGATCCAACATCGCCCCCTGCTGACTGTGGTTAGAATTGCACCAAAGGGCAAAAACTGAACTGTTTACCTTTTTCTTTGTTTGTCTATTGGTTTGTTTTGAAGGGGATTATTTGTGGGTATAGGAGTATTGTTTGGTTGTTTTACTTGTTTTCTTGTATTGTTTCTGCCAATACATATATATCTTTAAATAAAGGGCTGTTATTCTTCCTTTTCCCACACTTTTTTCCCCCCTCAATTGCAGCCTCTTAATTTTGGATTTACAATTGCTTAGAGGGAGGAGTTTGGGTCTTCCTCCTAACAGCAAAACACCTGTGTCTCATTTAAACTGAGACAGCTATCCTCCAAATGTCCAGCACGCTGAATAAAGAATGCCCTTTTTAACACCTGCAAATTGGTTTTCAGGAATTAGTTTCTGCCCCTTTTCAGTATCAAGACGACCAGCCTGGCTGGGCAGGGAGCTTTTGCAGAAATGAGGGAAAATAAGAGGATGTATCACTTTTGGAAAAAGGGGCAGGCAACTCAGAAAGTGCTTAAGGATGTTGTTAGGTCATGCAGAAAGAAAATTAGAAAGGTGAAAGCACAATTAGAACTTAATCTGGCCACTTCTGTAAAGGATAATAAAAAGTGTTTTTATAAATATATTATTAGCAAAAGGAGGGGCAAGGAAAACCTCCATTCTTTATTGGACATGGGGGGGGGAGGGGGAATATAGTCACCAAAGATGAGGAAAAGGCTGAGGTACTTAACACCTTCTTTGCCTCAGTTTTCTACAATAAGACAGGTTGTCCTTGGGACAACTGGCCTCCTGAGCTAGTAGACAGGGACAAGGAGCAGAATAACCCCCCCTTTAATGCAGGAGGAAGCAGTTAGTGACCTGCTGAGCCGCTTGGATCCTAACAGGTCTATGGGACCAGATGGGATCCATCCTAGGGTGATGAGGGAGCTAGCAGAAGAGCTTGCCAAGCCAATCTCCATCATTTATCATCAGTCTTGGCTAACCAGGGATGTCCCAGATGACTGGAAGTTGGCCAGTGTGATGCCCATCCATAAGAAGGGCCAGAAGGAGGATCCAGGAAACTCCAGGCCTGTCATCCTGACCTCGGTGCCCTGCAAGGTTATGGAACAGATCATCTTGAGTGTGATCACACAGCACCTACAGGATGGTCAGGGGATCAGACCCAGCCAGCATGGATTTAGGAGGGCCAGGTCCTGTCTGACCAACCTGATCTCCTTTTACGACCAGGTGACCCCCTGGTGGATGAGGGGAAGGATGTGGATGTGTCTCCCTGGACTTTAGCAAAGTCTTTGACACCATCTCCCACAGCACACTCCTGGAAAAGCTGCAGCCCATGGCTTGGACAGGGCACTCTATGCTGGGTTAAGAACTGGCTGGAGGGCTGGGCTCAGAGAGAGGTGGTGAATGGGGCTGCATCTAGTTGGGGCCAGTCAGTAGTGGTGTCCCCCAGGGGTCAGTGTTGAGCCCAGTCCTGTTTAATATCCTTATTGATGATCTGGATGAGGAGATAGAGTCTACCATTAGCAAATTTGCAAATGACACCAAGTTGGGAGGGAGTGTTGATCTGCTGGAAGGTAGGAGGGCTCTTCAGAGTGTTCTTCATTCTCCCAGTCGCTGCCTTCACCTTCTGAAACTTGGGTGGTATGGCTTCAGTACTTGCTGGCGAAGGCTGAGACAAAAAAGTTGTTGAGTACCTCAGCCTTCTTTATGTCCTGGGTAACCAGGTCTGTCTCATATCTTTCTTGAGAGGACCCAAATTTTCCCGGTCTTTTATCACCAACATACCTATAGGAAGCTTTCTTTGTTACCCTTGGTCAGATTTACTTCTGCCAGTGCTTTAGCTTTCCTAACCAGATCCCTAGCTGTTTGGACAATCTCTCTGTAATCCTCCCAGGCTACCTTTCCCTGCTTCCACCCTCTGTAGGCTTCCTTTTTGTGTCTGAGTTTTTCCAGGACCTCCTTGTTCATCCATGCAGGTTTCCTGGTGATTTTGCCTGACTTTTTCTTCGTAAGGCTGCATTGCTTTTCAGTCTGGAGGAGACAATGCTTGAATATCATGCAGGTCTCTTGGGTCCCTCTTCCCTCCAGGTTTCTATCCCATCGCACTCTACTAAGGAGATCCCTGAAGAGGCCAAAGTCTGTTCTCCTGAAGTCCAAGGTAGTGAGCTTGCTCTGTTCCCTTGTCGCCGCCCTAAGGATCTCAAACTCCACCATTTCATGGTCACTGCAACCCAGGCTACCCTTGAGCTTCACAGGAATGTTGGGGTAGGCGGCGAATCCGCCTGATCCCTGATGAAGGATATAGAGGTGAAGAATTTTGACTTTGACACTTTGAAGCCATTTCCCTGAGGAAAAACAGGGGCCGTGAAAGACTTGAAAAGGTGCCAGAACTGACCAGTGAGAGAAGAATGTAAATAAGAGAATATTCAATTATGTGTGAAGGCTAGTAATAAATTATAGATAGAAAGCTAATAATAGAAAGGCATGTAAAGTTCTGTAAACAGTGTGTGAGTACAGTGTGTGTGAGAAAGAAGAAATTATTAAACTGGATGAAGCAATAAAAGCTGACGGTTGGACCATCATCATAAAGGTGCCTAGTTTTTATTTTGTGGCCGTCCTAACTACAACACAGGAACAAGCTGCACCAGTGTGCCAAAAAGCAAGCCGGTGGGGTAGATGACCAGCTTGGTTGAACAGGGAGAGTCTAAAGGAAATCAGGGATAAAAAGAGAGCTTACAGACTATGGAAAATAGGGCTGGCTACTCAGGATGAGTTTAGGAGTATAACTAGGTCATGTAGAAAGAAAATTAGAGAGACAAAAGCACAATTCAAAGTCAATTTGGCTACTTCTGTTAGGGATAACAACAAGCGCTTCGATAAATACATTAATACTAAAAGGAGGGGCAAGGAAAACCTCCATTCCTTGTTGGACTTGGGGGGGAACATAGTTAACAGGGATGAGGAGAAGGCTGAGGTACTTAACACCTACTTTGCCTCAGTATTCACCAGTAGGACAGGTGGCCCTCAGGACAACTGGCCTCTGGAGCTGGTAGACAGGGACAGGAAGCTGAATAGCCCCCCTGTATTCCGGGAGGAAATAGTCAGTGACTTCCTGAGCCATCTGGATCCACACAAGTCCATGCAACCAGATGGGATCCATCCTAGGGTGATGAAGGAGCTGGCAGAAGAGCTTGCCAAGCCACTCTCCATCATTTACCAACAGTCCTGGCTCTCTGGGGAGGTCCCAGATGATTAGAAGTTGGTGAATGTCAAGCCAATCTACAAAAAGGGCTGCAAGGAGGACCCGGGAAACTCCAGGCCTGTCAGCCTGACCTCAATGCCTGGCAAGTTTATGGAGCAAATCATCCTGAGTGCAATCCCACGGAACCTACAGGATGGACAAGGGATCAGATGAAGCCAGCATGGGTTTAGGAAGGGCAGGTCCTGTCTGACCAACCTGATCTCCTTTTATGATCAGGTGACCCACCTGGTGGATGAGGGGAAGGCTGTGGATGTGTCTATCTGGACTTCAGCAAAGCCTTTAACATCATCTCCCATAATATAGTCCTGGAAAAGCTGGCAGCCCATGGGTTGGACAGGGGCACTCTCTACTGGGTTAAGAACTGGCTGGAGGGCTGGGCCCAGAGAGTGCTGGTGAACGGGGCTGCATCCAGCTGGCGGCCGGTCACTAGTGGTGTTCCCCAGGAATCAGTGCTGGGCCCAGTCCTGTTTAACATCTTTATCGATGATTTAGATGAGGGGATTGAGTCCATCATTAGGAAATTTGCAGACGACACCAAGTTGGGAGGGAGTGTCGACCTGCTGGAAGGCAGGAGGGCTCTGCAGAGGGACCTGGATAGGCTGGAGAGTTGGGCTGATCGCAATGGGATGAGGTTCAACAAGGCCAAGTGCCAGGTCCTGCACTTTGGCCACAACAACCCCCTGCAGCGCTACAGGCTGGGCACAGAGTGGCTGGAGAGCAGCCAGGTGGAAAGGGATCTGGGGGTGGTGATTGACAGGAGGCTGAACATGAGCCAACAGTGTGCCCAGGTGGCCAAGAAGGCCAATGGCATCCTGGCCTGCATCAAGAGCAGTGTGGCCAGCAGGAGCAGGGAAGTGATCCTTCCCCTGTACTCAGCCGCTGGTGAGGCCACACCTTGTGTTCAGTTCTGGGTCCCTCAGTTCAGGAAAGACATTGAGGTGCTGGAGCAGGTTCAGAGAAGAGCAACCAGGCTGGTGAAGGGACTTGAGCACAAGTCCTATGAGGAGAGGCTGAGGGAGCTGGGGTTGTTTAGTCTGGAGAAGAGGAGGCTCAGGGGTGACCTCATCACTCTCTACAACTACCTGAAGGGAGGTTGTAACCAGGTGGGGGTCAGTTTCTTCTCCCAGTCAATCAGCAATAGGACAAGAGGGCACGGGCTTAAGCTCTGCCAGGGGAGGTTTAGGTTGGATATTAAAAAGAAGTTCTTTACAGAGAGAGTGATCAGGCATTGGAATGGGCTACCCAGAGTGGTGGTGGACGGGACATCAGTAATGGGGTGTATTGGGTTTGGCCGAGCTTGAGTTCATTTCCGCACAGTAGCCCTCACAGTGCTGTGCTTTGCATTGGCAGCTACATGGGTGTTGATTACACAGGTGTTTTGGCTACTGCTGAGCACAGCATCAGCACTGTAACCTTCCTTAGTTGAGGGCAAGATCCTGGAAGGGGACCTAAGTAGGCCAGCTGACCCAAACTGACCAAAGGGATATTCCATACCATATGAGGTCAGCTCAGATATGAAAGCTGACACAAGGAGCAGGGGGGTGGGCATTCATTGTCTCCAATGGCTGCCTGCTGAAGAACCGTCACGCGTACCGATGCCCTGCTTCTCAGGAGTGGTCGACCATCACTGCTCATGGGAAGTAGAGAATAAATCCTGCTATCTTTCGCTTATGCGCACACAAGTTTCACTTTGCTTTTTGCTTTAAATAAACTGCCTTATCCGAACTCACGAGTTGGGTTTTTTTCCCACCTTGCTGTCTCCCCTGTCCTGCTGGGAAGGGGAGTGATAGAGCGGCTGAGTGGGCACCTGGTGTCCAACCAAGGTCAACCCACCACATGGGGTTCCTTCCTTCTTCCAATTTCAAAGCTCAAAGAGTATAGATTTGTGGGAGATGGTGACTTGTATTTTTACAACATACTCTCTGCTCTTCCAGTAAATTAGGTAGTGCTAGCACATGGTCATCTGTAACATCAAACTTTTAGGATTATCCCCACATGCTCTGTGCCCTGCTCCCACCAGCCTCCCTCTTCAGTACCCTTCGGGAGTTATTGTGTTTAACAGTCCGCCTGCAACAGGTGGTGTCTGAAGGAAGGAGAGGTTTTGCTAGCAGACATGGGTGCAGTTCTGTGCTTTTTCGTGGTTTTGTTGTCTATGAAACATCCTCGAGTATATTTATTAGTAGAGATACAGCCTAAAGGCCGAAGACCAGATGCATTTCCTGAACAAACAGGCTTTACTTTCTTTTATTCTGCCTACAGAAAATGGTTATTTGAGGCCATTAATCTAGGGATTTCGGCAACAGATTTACTGGAGGTGTGTGGTCCGAAGTGAAAAAGTATCACAACATTTACACCACCCAGATACAAGACCAAGACTTCAAACATGGTGTCGTGGTTTAGAAATGGTACCACCCAATTTAGTGCTCTCACTGAGACTCTCCAAACCATGCTGATGCTTGCTTGCCCCCCCTCCCCCTCCCCCTGCATCGGACTGGAGAGGATAATTGGAGGCACAAAAGGTAAAGATCATGGGTTGAGATAAGAACAATTGATAATAGACAATACTGGACAGCTCCCTCAGGCTCAGAACAGGTCCACCCCACTGCTCCCTCTGCCACTGCTTACTCACTGGGGAGGAACCCCTTCTCTCTGGAAGAGACTCCCTCCCCCCTGCCCAAGCAAATGACATGAAGTGGTATAGAATAACCTTTGGGTCCATGCCCCCTCCTGGCTACTGACAAAATTAACCCTGTCTTGGCCAGAACCAGGAAACATGCTGTAAGTTGATAAAGGGTGATCAAAATATGATACACAATGATACAAGATTGTAGGTTTAGTTGCTTACTAGCTAATTTTTAGATAGAATTAGGATAGAGCCTTGCTTATGTTAACTTACAGACAGGATATAGTTAGTTTTATAATGAAGACTTTAGCAAGAACAGAAAATCTTGGAGTTTCGATAAGGGGCTTTGAGGCTCAAGAGAAGGGATCTTGAAAGTTGATAAAGAGAGGCTCCTGGAGAAGATACCAGTTTTGAGTTAATTGGACAGTGCCAACTCAGCAGTTCTTAGCAAAGGTAAAAAGTTCAAGCTGAGGAAGACTTCTTACTTCATCCAAAAGACCCCCAAAGAACCCCAAAAGAAAACCCCAAGGGGGCGTTCCAAGGCAGAGTTATAGGAGTGGTATATGTTAATGATTTCCCCTCCCACTTTTCTGGAATTTGCTGACACAGCTAATGCATATGTAACACAACTAATGTTTATGTAATACAACTAATGCATATGTAACATTATACAGCATAAAAGAAGCTGAACAAAGGCAACGGGTGTGTGTGATTGGAGGAATTATCCCCCATGCACCCAGCACTGAATAAACATACCTGCTGCAATATTCTTTGCAAGTTTTGGGGTTTGTTTCCGCAAGTCAAAATATAAAAGAATCTTTCCAGAAGATTTCATTCAAGGAGGCAAGTGTTTATGTCGCTCAAGACAGCTTTGCCATCTGGGAAATAGGCATCTTTCCCAGGGATAGTCTTAGATGTTTTCTTCTCTTGCATTCCAGAGAGGCTGACTCCCTGGTACAAGAGTAGTTCTTGCAGACATATTTGAAGGCCCCCACAGTGGGAGGGCTGGGCAGACAGTAAAAGCCCTGTGAAGAAAAGAGGGGGTGCATCAAAAAATGCCTGGTTAGTGTTCTTGGCTAAATCCTTCACTGTTTGGTATCTGGGGGTACCTGCGTGGAATCTTTCCTCACACATGGTAATGGTGTTTTCTGAACACCATGCATCTGTTGGATGTATCCGTGATAGTGTAGACCTAAGTGCAGAATGTAAAAGACTTAATACTTAATTTTATCATTCTTTAAGGGTAAAGGAGTTTCCACATGCTTTATCTTACAACTCATCTATAACTGTTCAGCTTCATTTCATTATTGGTTTTAGAATTTATTCTTATCTTTTAATTCATTTTAGTTCTTTCCTTTTTTGATTGTTGCAAAATATTCTTGTCCTTTTTTTGGATGTGAGATTAACTTGGATGATATATTTAAAATACAGACACAAAATGTTTCTTCCTCTATTACTTCAGAAGGAACAGTTTAGGTAGATTTTTGTCCCATCTTCTTGATTCCAGTTCAAGAGAAAAGATACCTTGAAATATAGAACTCCATACATTCTTGCATGCCCATCAGCTATGGAAAACTTTATTTGCATTGATGTAGCTATTTGACTCATTGTATATACACATATGCATATTTTGTTCAGCCATCACTAATTCAAAATCCCTGTAAAATGGAAAGAGCAATCTTATGTTGCCCTTCTGCTCATGGAAGCGAGGCAGAGAGCAGAAGCACACCCATGAAAACACTGGGCTCCAGTGGAAGCTCCTGATGATGCAGCACCATACCAGACTCCAGAAAAGCATGAGGTAGATCAGTTTCCAAGCTACACTTTAAGAGCACTGTCCCCTGTTTCTGGAGAAAAATGCTAATTGAGAAAGAGGTGGTGCAATCCTTGTTGCTTTCCATCCCCTTCAAACAAGCTTGCTTCACTATCCTCACTCTTTATCTTGATCTGTACTCAATGAAAACCACTAAGACATGTTGTAACAGCATAGAACAGAATTGCACCATGGATATTGCTATCAAAATCCAGTCCCAACTCAGATACAGGATCATAGCAGTCCTTTTTAAATCCTCAGGATCCAGTTTTTCACCAACCTTTTTTTGTAAGCATTGGAGTCTGCAAATATTTGTAGGTTTTTCTATATAGTTGCAATTTCCAAGTGCAAAAATTAATCTCAGGAAAAGACAAGAAAACACAATTTTGGTTTTGTTTTTTTTTCCTGTCTTGCAGATCCCTGTCCACTACAGCTCTGAGCACTGTAGTTTTTTCAGAATCCTTGATGCAATTTATACAACAGCTCTGGAACACACCTAATGACCTGATGTGATAGAGCTATGAGTTCATATTATTGTGTCAAAATGGTCTGAATTAAAAAACTCTCCTATGATCTAAATCTAATAAAAGTTTTCAAGTGTCAAATTAACAGCAAAAGATTTATCTGTAAAATTGCACAGAACCGAAAAACTTAATCCCATTAAACAGTTGAAAGACTGTGAAGTAAACTACTCCATAACTTAGGAAATATCTAATTGCATCCAAATCAGGGAGAATTCTTATTGAAAAAATGTGTACAGTACCAAATATGTATTTCCCTGAATTGGAGATTCTTCCTGCTGGACTTTGTGTGCTATTATGTTGATTACATGAACAGGTCTGGGCATGTGTTGCACATTCTGTGTTCATGGAAAGCTATTTTGCCTTGCCAGAGCTGAGGCTTCAAGGGAACAGGGATAGGAACTGGGTTTGCTCTATCTGTAGGGACCAAAACTGAAAAGTGCTGTGAGAAATACCTCAAATTAAAATTTCGTAGACGGCCAAATAAAGTGAAACAAAGAACTTTTATTTTCAGCGCGCGCTGGGTGCGGTCAGGTTTGCCTCGTGCCAGGGCCTGAGAACACACCGAGATGGGGGGGGCAGTTCTTTTAAGGTCTCTCAATTTGCATAACTGTTCCCTTGTCCCTCCCATGCTCAGCTCTGCTCTGCTTTCTT
>NW_020956698.1:124947-161719 GCF_003031625.1 Empidonax traillii | reverse complement strand
AGCACTAGTCCATGGCACATCGTCAAACTGAACCCAAGCACTGATGGATGATGACAGATCAGTGCTGGGACACACATGATTACCAAGCACAGCAGAATCCACTTTGGTTTGGTCAGCTGCCTCTTCCAACTCTGTGCAGAAAAGGTCTTTGAATTCTCCATCTGCATTTTGGTTCTCTTCTGGGGAGGTGTCTGAGGAATTAAAACATTTCCCCAGAGGCTCCTCAGTGCTCCCTAAAATAGAGACGACATAGAAACATTGGCAGGACTCACCATTACTTCACTGGTTTTTACTGAAATATAAAAATTTTCTATTAACTGTAAAAAGTTCTCCTTTACCTAATGCAATTTTTAGATTAATACCGCACATAGTTTTGCACTTGATTATAATAGGTGACACTTCGTCCATGGTCAGTTAGATACTGCCTTGAATTTCAAAGGACAGATCCAAAA
This sequence comes from Empidonax traillii, assembly GCF_003031625.1. Classification (NCBI taxonomy): domain Eukaryota; kingdom Metazoa; phylum Chordata; class Aves; order Passeriformes; family Tyrannidae; genus Empidonax; species Empidonax traillii. The sequence goes on along the minus strand of NW_020956698.1, from coordinate 161,267 downwards.
CCTGTAGTAGATCTACATTAGATCACATTAGGAGAGTAATTTACCTTTTTGGCCCAAATTCTCCTATTACATAGGAGTAGCAGGAGATAATTCAACTTCTGCACATACTGCTTCCACTTAGAAGCCAATCTCTATGATACTAATTATATGACAGTAATTCAAACAAAGAAAGTCTCACCAGTTTCAAAGAAAATCAGACAGCTTACCTCGTGGGCTAACAGGGAGGAGCAGCTCATCACTGAAGGACACCCACTCAGACTGGTGGGAGGCAATGACACTAGTCACAGACGTCATATTTGCAGCAGGCTCCTCATCTTCACTTGGGGATTATAAGGAAGAGGAAGCAGAATGGGAGAGATACAGTGAAGATGAACCAATAGAGGGAAACACCTCCTTTAAACTTTCTTTTCAAGTGCTGTTAAGATGAAAAAAAGAAGTAAATTACCTCTTTTAGAAAATTAAATGGGAGAAACTAGTGTCACCATTTTTTATAATATAGAATGCTAAACCCCAGTACTGTCAAAGTACTATCACATTTGCCACCTGTGTGTCTACACAGTGCTACAGTGCTACACTTGAGCAACTCTTTGATTTAAAGGATTTGAGGGTCTTCAAATATCCTCATGTTAAAGCAGCCCATCATCAAAACCAGTGCTTTACTCCTTACTCAAGGAGCCACGCCGTTCATAACCCCAGTAAGAGCAGCGATGAGGAGATTCTCCGAGGTTTACCAAATTTTGATTATGATGTAACTTAATCCCCACTTCAAGATGTCAACATGTCCTTACTCATCTTGGTACTTACAATATCTGATCTCTCTCAAGAGCAAGCAAAAAGCTTCATGTTTCATTATCAGTAACGTGTATGTAGCTGGCTCTGGAATTAGGATGAGTTGCCAATGACTCTTATCATGGTCTAGGTATAGAGAGATGCCCTCTCAGCTAGCTGCACTTTGACCTCTGCTGCTTGACTAGAACTTCACATTTTAATTTAAAAAAAAAATTCTTAGTTCTTATCCAGCAAATGTTTTTACATATGTGGCAACTTAATTTAGTATGCCCTGCAATGGTATGTACCCTACACAGATGTGGGTATCTGCAAGATGGAATGAAACACTGAAAAGAGCTCTGGTTGTTGCTAGTAACTGGGACAGTCAGGTCCAGGGAAAGAAATTCTCTCTGACGAGCACCCATGACCACCTCAGATTTGCAAACCACTTCAAAACTCTCAGAGGACTCCTCCTAGGAAAGTATTTGAATTCTGTTCCCAATTATCTCAAGCATTGAAGCTCTTGTTGCCATGGTATTCAAGTACTTGAAAATACTGAAACTCAGCCTTGGTTTTTTTAAAGAGCCTTAAGCAGCATCTCTTGTCCTGCTGTCTTTCTCCTAACTAAAGGGTATTTCAGGGTGAAACTTCATGTTAGTGTACAAGAACAAATACTTCACCGAAACTTCTCTTTACTCTACATTAATAACATCTAGGTCCAAAAAGCAGACTGATATTTAAAGGCATTCAATCTTCAAGCATTTTCTGAAGGAAGCAGATCATTAAATGGCTTCCAATATGATTATTCTCCTCAGGGTCACAGTAATTTTTCTGCTGAAGGCAGGTCAGCGGTCAAGAACGAGCTGAAAACTTCAAAAGTTTCAAAGTCACAAGCCTGCCCAACACCTAGAAAGAATTCATGAATCCATGTTCATTGTTGAAGATAAATCTTTTCAAGCAGAACAGAACACGAAGTGTAGTTTCCTGCAACCACAAAGAAGGATTCCTAGAAACAATCCTGATGGTTAAGTGCAATTTGCCATAAGACTGGTCCCCTAGTCATAGACTTTCCTATGGCCCCCTGACCAGTCACCCTGCGTATTTTCCCCTTTTTAAAACCAGTTCTCCTCTATGGGAGGAACAGTGGCTCTTGAGCTCCAACTCCTGTGGCAGGACACCTGTCCTCAAGCATTGTGGGCAGGTACGTTTGCCTGCCTCTCACAATGTCCATTTTGGGTGCTGTTAATAGAAACTACAGAGTTAAACATAGAAGCAAGCTAAGAAGAAAAATAATCAGATGTTTAGGGTCACTTGGATACCATATGAGGGAAGGAGAGGATGACCTCGGCATCTTGTTTTCCTTGTGTGACTAATTAAACTGTTCGTTTTGGAGTTTGTTTAAAATATCTATAGCTAAGTATTCTTTTCCCAAAAACTGGATACTGACCTCTCCTTTCTCCTGGAAAAGTCCTGACAGAAGCATGAAGTGGCAGGAAATTAAAAAAGAAAACAGTTTATCTTGTTCTTGATGCACAGAGACTGCAGTGGAGCTGGGGTTTTTTTGTTTTNNNGTTGATGAAGCACTAGTCCATGGCACATCGTCAAACTGAACCCAAGCACTGATGGATGATGACAGATCAGTGCTGGGACACACATGATTACCAAGCACAGCAGAATCCACTTTGGTTTGGTCAGCTGCCTCTTCCAACTCTGTGCAGAAAAGGTCTTTGAATTCTCCATCTGCATTTTGGTTCTCTTCTGGGGAGGTGTCTGAGGAACTAAAACATTTCCCCAGAGGCTCCTCAGTGCCTCCTAAAATAGAGACAACATAGAAAGATTGGCAGGACTCACCATTACTTCACTGGTTTTTACTGAAATACAAAAATTTTCTATTAACTGTAAAAAGTTCTCCTTTACCTAATGCAATTTTTAGATTAATACCACACATAGTTTTGCACTTGATTATAATAGGTGACACTTCCTCCATGGTCAGTTAGATACTGCCTTGAATTTCGAAGGACAGATCCAAAACCTGTAGTAGATCTACATTAGATCACATTAGGAGAGTAATTTACCTTTTTGGTCCAAATTCTCCTATTACATAGGAGTAGCAGGAGACAATTCAACTTCTGCACATACTGCTTCCACTTAGAAGCCAATCTCTATGATACTAATTATATGACAGTAATTCAAACAAAGTCTCACCAGTTTCAAAGAAAATCAGACAGCTTACCTCGTGGGCTAACAGGGAGGAGCAGCTCATCACTGAAGGACACCCACTCAGACTGGTGGGAGGCAATGACACTAGTCACAGACGTCATATTTGCAGCAGGCTCCTCATCTTCACTTGGGGATTATAAGGAAGAGGAAGCAGAATGGGAGAGATACAGGGAAGATGAACCAATAGAGGGAAACACCTCCTTTAAACTTTCTTTTCAAGTGCTGTTAAGACGAAAAAAAGAAGTAAATTACCTCTTTTAGAAAATTAAATGGGAGAAACTAGTTGTTATCATTTTTTATAATATAGAATGCTAAACCACAGTACTGTCAAAGTACTATCACATTTGCCACCTGTGTGTCTACACAGTGCTACAGTGCTACACTTGAGCAACTCTTTGATTTAAAGGATTTGAGGGTCTTCAAATATCCTCATTTTAAAGCAGCCCATCATCAAAACCAGTGCTTTACTCCTTACTCAAGGAGCCACGCCGTTCATAACCCCAGTAAGAGCAGCAATGAGGAGATTCTCCCAGGTTTACCAAATTTTGATTATGATGTAACTTAATCCCCACTTCAAGATGTCAACATGTCCTTACTCATCTTGGTACTTACAATATCTGATCTCTCTCAAGAGCAAGCAAAAAGCTTCATGTTTCATTATCAATAACGTGTATGTAGCTGGCTCTGGAATTAGGATGAGTTGCCAATGACTCTTATCATGGTCTAGGTATAGAGAGATGCCCTCTCAGCTAGCTGCACTTTGACCTCTGCTGCTTGACTAGAACTTCACATTTTAATTTAAAAAAAAAATTCTTAGTTCTTATCCAGCAAATGTTTTTACATATGTGGCAACTTAATTTAGTATGCCCTGCAATGGTATGTACCCTACACAGATGTGGGTATCTGCAAGATGGAATGGAACACTGAAAAGAGCTCTGGTTGTTGGCTAGTAACTGGGACAGTCAGGTCCAGGGAAAGAAATTCTCTCTGACGAGCACCCATGACCACCTCAGATTTGCAAACCACTTCAAAACTCTCAGAGGACTCCTCCTAGGAAAGTATTTGAATTCTGTTCCCAATTATCTCAAGCATTGAAGCTCTTGTTGCCATGGTATTCAAGTACTTGAAAATACTGAAACTCAGCCTTGGTTTTTTTAAAGAGTCTTAAGCAGCATCTCTTGTCCTGCTGTCTTTCTCCTAACTAAAGGGTATTTCAGGGTGAAACTTCGTGTTAGTGTACAAGAACAAATACTTCTCTGAAACTTCTCTTTACCCTACATTAATAACATCTAAGTCCAAAAAGCAGACTGATATTTAAAGGCATTCAGTCTTCAAGCATTTTCTGAAGGAAGCAGACCATTAAATGGCTTCCAATATGATTATTCTCCTCAGGGTCACAGTCATTTGTCTGCTGAAGGCAGGTCAGTGGTCAAGAACGAGCTGAAAACTTCAAAAGTTTCAAAGTCACAAGCCTGCCCAACACCTAGAAAGAATTCATGAATCCATGTTCATTGTTGAAGATAAATCTTTTCAAGTAGAACAGAACACGAAGTGTAGTTTCCTGCAACCACAAAGAAGGATTCCTAGAAACAATCCTGATGGTTAAGTGCAATTTGCCATAAGACTGATCCCCTTGTCATAGACTTTCCTATGGCCCCCTGACCAGCCACCCTGCGTGTTTTCCCCTTGTTACAACCAGTTCTCCTCTATGGGAGGAACAGTGGCTCTTGAGCTCCAACTCCTGTGGCAGGACACCTGTCCTCAAGCATTGTGGGCAGGTACATTTGCCTGCCTCTCACAATGTCCATTTTGGGTGCTGTTAATAGAAACTACAGAGTTAAACATAGAAGCAAGCTAAGAAGAAAAATAATCAGATGTTTAGGGTCACTTGGACACCATATGAGGGAAGGAGAGGATGACCTCAGCATCTTGTTTTCCTTGTGTGACTAATTAAACTGTTTGTTTTGGAGTTTGTTTAAAATACCTATAGCTAAGTATTCTTTTCCCAAAAACTGGATACTGACCTCTCCTTTCTCCTGGAAAAGTCCTGACAGAAGCATGAAGTGGCAGGAAATTAAAAAAGAAAACAGTTTATCTTGTTCTTGATGCACAGAGACTGCAGTGGAGCTGTGGGGTTTTTTGTTGTTTGTTTGTTGTGTTTTTTTTGTTTGTTTGGTTGGTTTGGGTTTTTTTTCCATTTCAAGGGGAAAAAAAGTTATGAAAGAAGGTAAGAAAATGGTCTGTTTCAGCTCTGCAGATATGTGAGAAAATTATACCACTATTTTAAGATGGATTTCCTCCTCACCCTACCATCCTGTGACAAGGGTAGTTCTTAAAACCCACTTAATATCAGACAGTAAAATTAGCACTTTAAAATGGATAGTGAGCACTATGAGTCCAGTAAAGCATGAGAATACTGTGCATTGCAACCTATACAACTTTGCCATGACTGGAATTTTCTACAGACTTCCCAGTTTGTTAAATAAAAGAGATTGTGTTGACTTATCAGGGTTATTGCACCCTATAGACAAGCAGCCTGAAAGAAAGGAAAGACAGCCTGAGTAGCTAATAGCATCAGAAATATTCATAATAGAGGAATTTGAGGATGAATATGTTAGGATTTAAAAAAATATGAAAAAAAATTTGCATTCTCTCAACATTCACAAAAAAACCCCCAATGCCACCCCTTGAACTAAATGCCTGTACAGAATTACAAATTATGTACAGCTAACTCCTGTGCAAACTATGTGGAAAAAATACAGCTTCATCCACAAATTACTTTTCACCCCTTTTCACTCCCCAAAATCTTCAAAGTCAACCCCGTAGGGAACCAAGGAGCCTCAGCCAGCACAATACCAATGTTGCTGTGCTTTCAGTTAACATAATGATGCTGCAATTTGCAGAACTACTACAGAACTACATGTCTCCAGAGGAACCATTTGACACTGTGGATAAACCTGAATCGTCCCTGTAGCAAAGAATCAGCACCCACTATTTAAACACTGCAGAGCGTGCTCTGCCAGTGAATTTTGGAGTGTTTCTTCCTGTCTTTCAGACTTCTCAAACATCTATGGCTATTTGTAGAGAAATGAATTTTGGAGCCTACAAGGATTAAGAGAACAAATGAATCCTTTAAAATCCAGCTGAGATACAGTTAAAGCAAAAGTTTATTCTGCACAGCCCCAAAAAAGGCAGATGGAAACACATCTCCCAGAACAAGATATTACCAGGCCAGGCCAGCATTATTTCTCTCTACATGACTGGGATTTGCATCAGACTGTTACTTCTGGATTTGCATTATTATGTGCATTAAGCTTTTGGTGCTGAACTGGCTAAAAAAAAAAGTAAACTAATTCATCAGATTTTTGGTAAAAAAATTGCAATTCAGAAGTCTGTTTGTTACTATTACACAATAAATACAAGGTAAAGCAGATGTTATACCTGCTGACCCCAGTGATTCTTGTCATCGATTCCAATGCAGTGATTTGATCATGAGGCAAAAAAACCCTCTAAGGGGCTGAAACTTCTGCTTCATATGTCCCTTTTCATATTACAGTTTCACAGTGGCACATGGAAATCTGAGTGACAAGTAGGTGACAGTCATTTCCAGTTCTTCAAAGGGTAGAGATCATAGAGCTGGAACACAACTCCTTGCCTCTCTAGTCCTTCTAGTCTTTTGAACAACCACACTACACAACCCCTTTTTAAAACTGATGAAGGTTCATTCTAAAAATAACAAAATTACTTTGATAACTAATTTCAAAACTATGTAAATTCACAGATTATAGCCATTCCTTCTTGTGACATGATTACCCATCTGTCCTTTTGTACAACTCCACTCTAGCAGTAGAATCTTTCTCCTTTTATCTTTTTAAGTCAAAAACATGTTTTTGAGAAGGAGACATAATTATCCTGTGCCAGAAGTCTTACATGCAGTACCTTGTACAGTGAGCCCTCACTTTAGGTGGCACCTTTACACACTACCTGAGTACAAACACCAACAGCAGTAAAGGTTTGTGGCACTACTGAGGTGTAGAAATATCAGGATCATCTCTAATGGAATTCAGAAATATCTGTAATTGAATGCTGTTTTTGTAAACATACCATTTAAAGTATTTAATTCCTCATGTGTTTGGGCAGTAAACTCAAACATTGTTTCTCAGCAGATTTCAATTCTGCTTAAAAGAAACAGTTTACTTAATTTTAAGTACTGAGGGTCATTATTTCAATTGCCCCAAGTTACATCCATATGATGCACACTGCAGTAGGCTTTCTAACCACTATCCAGAGATACTAGGTTACAGTTATATGGAAAAACAGAAGGACAAAATATTTATAATAAAAAAATTGACAATTAAATCCACTTGTTGGTTTGCTTGGTTTTTTTCCAAATGTAGTATCAATAGCAAGCTTGTGCTAAATGTATAGACTCCCTCAATATATTGCCATACATGGCAGCACCACTGAAAAAAATCCTGTAATCCATACAGTGATACTATTTTTCTTGCTTACACATTCCCTTACAGTTCCAGGAACTGAAACATTAACTGGTTACTGTAGTTTGTATTTGGTTGTTGTAGGAGACCATGGAAGGGAAAACAACTAGACAAGCTGTCAAATTCCACATAGCAGAAAAAGAAATTAATGTCAATGGGACATTAAAAAAAGGAAAGACTCTGATCATGGCTTTTGTTGTAACAATCAAGCTTCACTACCATCAGGAAAGCCTCAAGGAAAAATGAGTAATTTTATCTTGACCACGTGTTTGGCAAACCTGTACAGACAAAACAATTCTGGTAGCTTGAACTGAGGAATGATTGCTGCCTTGGGCAAATTTCCAAGTGAGAGAAAGCTCATGGCTCTTCCTCTCAACTAGGACTGTAACAAGTACTGACCATCAGCACATCGTGATCTGAATAATAAACAAACTCCAAATTGGAACTCTGTTCTTAAGCATCAAAAGAAAGTCCCAAGTACTTAAAGGTGCCACAGCATAAACAAAACTCAGAGATAAACAAGAAGAAAAAGAAAAAACCAACACAACTGAACTTGAGAAACCCAATGAAGTAAAGGAACTGAATTTGGATATTTTTCTTACTGAAATAAACCACTGTACCAGCCTCTGCCTAAATGCCTGAGATAGGATTACCTTATGAATGACCTAGATGATGACAGGAATAAAGTCATACTTGGTTGATTATTGTATTCCTAATATTGGCAATATTTTCTCCATGAATACAGCTCTCTCAGCTTATAAATTGCCCTAAGAAAATCTCTGCTAAAACTCAGTTTTAGATCTTACACCAGTTCTACTTACTCTGATTCATACATGTTATTGCATGAGCTCCATGTCTTCAGATGTAGCTTAATAATCTCAGTCACCACCTGGCGCATGTAACGCTTACATGAAAACTTCCAATATTAAATGAAGAACCAGGGCTCAAAGGGAGCCAAATGGATATGCCTTGTGAAACTCCTGCAGCCTTTCTGGAGGAAAGGAAAGTTTTGCCCATTGTGGATTACATCTAAGTGAATGGTGACAAGAGCCTTGACAGTACTCTGCCACAGCCTGGGCAAATCCACTTTCTGCCATACAAAGTAAATCATTACTACTGTCTCCTGGCCATTTTAGACAGAGATGGAGGCAGTGTGGTACTGAAGATGACTAGAGCTATCTGGCACACTGAATGACAAAAGAGCAGATTGGGCATCTCCCTGAGCACAGGACCCAGTGCAGACACACTAATTAATGACTGTACCCCATTATTCCAATAGATACGAAAGGATCCGCCTAAATCCACACTGCAAGTCAGTGGCAGAAGCAGTGTTAAAGCTGAGGTGACCTACAATGCCCTTATTTTCTCCAGGCCACAAGAATACAACCACCACACGTAAAACTATATCCCACAAACACACATCCCAGCTTTGCTGGAAGCTCACATTTCAGTGACAGTAAGAAAAGAGAGTCTGTAGGACATGCATCGGTAAGAAAGTCATAAGCATCTCCCTCAGGAATATTTGCGTCAAGGCTAATAGCAGAAAGGTCAACAGCTGCTGTTTTCTCTACACCAAAATCTATCTGCCACAGAAACTCCTCTGTTTTCCACTGAAAAAGAGAAAACACCTCAGATGCTCTCCTGCAGGCAATACCAGCATATTTAGGCAGTTCAGAAGGCAATAATGTTTCTCCTGCCAGGGCCTTGCCTTAGAAATACGTCATGGGCTTAAAAGGAGAGACAGAGATTCAAAACCTAATACTGGTAAAAAATTGTACAACCTCCTTCTCTATTACTTGTACTCCTAAAAAGTTGAGACATATAAAAGAGCAGCAATACAAAAAATAATAGGATTTTATTTTTATTTTTTTTACAATTCGAAGTAATATATAGCAGGCAGAAAACAAGGGATAATTCCAGTTGAAGAGTTGGAAAAGCAGTTCTGCATTTCAGGACTTTCAATACAGCTCCCTGTGGGTACATGATGCATTCAAAGTGTAATTGAAGCCTCCAGTCATGTAATTGCATGGAAACTGGAAGAATAACTTTCCAAACTGCCAGCCTTTCAACTCAAACTAGAATCTGAGGTAAAAATCAGTCAAATGCTTCTCTTACCATACTGAGCAATAGCATGTTAAAACTAGACTAGGTCAAGATCACAGGAAAGAGGCAATGTGCCAATTTGTTTAGCCAAACATTTTCATCTCTAAAATCTGGTATTTTTTTTCCCCAGTCAGTATTGTACAAATAATAGAAAACCCACTAATTTAAGGGGTTTCTTCCCAAAGGCTAGACTAATTCAGATCAGATTTTACTTTGTTCAACAAAATTCTGTTGGTAATAACAGTAGGCAACAAAAAGTGCAAATGCAGTAAGGGAGGAGAAGTCGGTAGCAACCTCTTAGAAGAGGGCGGGTACTTTGTCCTTACCACTCTTCCTTGTTTTCTCAAGGCCTTCACAGGGCAGAACTCCAAAGCAGCACCCCAATCCCACACTTCCACATCTGCCCATTATATATGTCACAGATTCTTCTTTGCTTCAGGACAGTGAATTTGCAGTAGTCACAACTATTGCACAACACAATGCTATAACAACTGACCTTTCAATGTGGAGGGAACTGGGTTTAAAAACTGATTTCTTCTTTCAAATCTGAAAATGTGCATCATACTAGGAACATGTTTTTCAAAGAAAATTCCCACTGAGCAACCTGGTTTGCACATCTTGATATTGATGCTACTGTACTTTACTTGCCATTGTGATGATTGTCAAAGTGTACTTTTTAAGTTATCTCCCTTATGCAAAAAGCATAATGTTCTACAGTTAATCACTCTTGAGCCAACTATGTCCTTGCAGTGTGACATCACTGAAGATAGCCATCAAGAAGTGAACATAGATCAAAAAATCCTACCTACCTGTCCTTCTCCTAAAGTGGGACTAATGACAAAAAGAAACAGGGAAGCAAATAAGTGATTATAAGTTTACTGGAATATTGTGCTGGATGACAAACAGTTCTCTGGCAAACACACATCGTGGGCTGTACAAAATGCCATTCTGTTCTGACAGATAATAGCATTTCATCACTGCCTATATGCACTGCAACAAATTACTGCTTTTCAAGTATTCACTATACAACCCAAAACTGATCCTGCTTCCATTTAGTAAAAGGAGAGCCCGCAGAATTCTTCCTGTGCCTCAGGTTTCAATTGCAAAAATGAAATCAGGGCTTTATTTTCTGAATTACAATTAAGTTAATTCTAGAAGCTGGGTGAAGACATCTTCACTGAAAATGGTGGGTATAATTATTTGCCATCAATCAGTATCAGTTAAACTCTCATTTTGCTAAGAAATCTAGGGAAAGAATGAAAGAAAGCTGAGGAAAGCAAGCAAGCAAGAAACACTAGCCGCATTCAAGACAAGGCAGAAACTGAATCCTGTAGACAGAGATGTTCACTGCAGGCTGTATGCCTACAGAGAGGATGACCATTGATCTAGCTGAGCTGTGAGTATGCACAGAACAGGAGAACAGATTCAGAGTGAGAGAAAAACACAGAATCCAACTGTGAAAGCATCAGGAAGACAAGGACTATTGAGGAAGTGATGCAGCCCTGAATGAAAACAGAGTTTGCTTGTGCTGAATTTTGGCTGGAAAGGGAAACTAGGAACACTGAGCAATAATTTCTATATAACTGTACTTCTATATAACATATTTCATAACTTCTAATCTGTATCAGCAGCACCCTTCCAATGAGAAGAGTTTAAAAAGGGATTTTTATCATAAAGGAGATCCTTTTTGATTGTTACAGATAAAGGCAACATTAAAACAAGAAGTTGTCTTCCACTTTAGGCAAGACCTGCTTGACTATTTAACACCGGACAAACCCCAATACTCTGGAAGAGGTATCGCAGGGAACAAGCTTCCCTTAGCAGAAAATTCTTCTGGTAATCCAACTGGTCTTTCCTCATTTCCAGTGTCTGGAGAGTCAATTGAAATTATGCAACTTGGTGTAATGCCAGGACACTGAAGCCCTTCAGGGCAATCCACAAATATCACATTTGTTGTCACTCTCTATTTTGGACACCCTAAATATAGGTCCATTAGACTTGATGGTGCTATTCCTTTAGCATGGCTACACCTGTTTCAAGAGAATGAAAAACAACTTTAGAAAAGAAAAAAAAATGCTTGCGCAAAGAGTGAATTTAAAGGTACCCAGTATTTTATATAATATTACCAAAAATACATCTGAAGTAGAAACAAACTTCATAACAAGTCAAATTCATACACGGTATAAAATAGTATGTTTGCAATGGTATTGTCTAATGCATTTGTGTCATTTGTGTCTAACTGCATTTGTTTAATTGTCAAAACATAAGGATGCATGATACACTAGCACGATGTGCAACAGAGGGTATGAGAAAACGCTTCATTCTTTGTTTCTTGGTTTTGGTTTTACTGAGGTTTTGGGTTGGTTTGTTTTAACTAACACACATTAACAAGTGGTACTCTATGGTACTACCCCTATTACAGAGCCTGTGAGACAGTAGGCAACCCTGTACATTCCAGAAGAGAAATCCAAGATGCGTTGCCATCTATCTAGATGAGATCATGTGAGTGATGCAGAGGTATGTGCTGAGAGGCGGCCCCTGTGGCTTATGGAGGCAGCAAATCACTCATATTTTATTACACTGGGTATTTTGCTGAGGAAGCTACAAAAGGGAGCCACTGCAAGTCTGATATCAACAGCAGGAAGAAGGACGAGTTGCATCTCATGCTTAGGGGCATTAAATAATTAATACCAACACTATTGCATGGCTTCCATGAGATGCTCATATTTTAATCTTACACAAATGTCCAGTTACAAAGCATTCAGGGTGTTAAAAAATGTGTATTATTATACATTGAAATTCATATGAATCAGCTCCCAACGGAGTGGGACAATGGCTAAATCACTCAATGAATGGAAGTAATGCAGTCGAGTCACCCCAACTCCCCACCCAGCCGTAAGTGACCATGGTTACTCTGCTCCTCAACCCACCATATGTCTCAGTAGCACAGCATTATGATATGTGGGAGTACCAGTTCATGGCAATGCTAATGCAGTCTCACAGTTCTCTTGCCGGCTCTGGGGAAGCTGAATCCAGCCAACCTTTTGCAAAGTCTGCCATATGCAGTGGACAAACTTCAGAAGTGGCATGCAGACAGATTTTTAAACATCTGAGGTATTTAGTTCCCTCTTTCATAAAGGCACAGGCCCACAAAGTGATTGAGACTCTGTTACCAAGACTCACCATGTCAGTGTTGTAAATTTGACACCAGCATAATTCACATAGACACAAACAAAAGCACATTATAAACTGCCAAAATTAGCAGATTCAGAAGAACTTCAGTATTTCCCAAGACAAACTTCTTGAAAAGCAGGAATTATCACTTGAAGGTTAATGCCTGTTTCAGTGTCACTGGAGAGCTACTGCAGGTGTTTGGAGCTGCAGCTCCCAAAGGTCTGTGGCCACCCTCAATCAGGCTTAGCTCCGAGCACAGTCACATCAATAGCCTGAATTAAATACTTTGCAATTTTTTGCAAAAGACTTTGCAATTTTTTTTCAGGGAAAAAAAGTGAATGCTGGTGTCAAACTCTGAGTCCACATATAGTGTGGTAAACTAATACAGCTGTCTCCACTCTGAGAAACTTGGACAGTTCAATTGCAGAGGTCAGAGATGTGTTATTTAGGAGAGGAAAGCCCAGATCTGCCCAATCTATTCTACCTCATTTTTATTCCCTTCAGTGGCATTTGAGATTTCGGCAGTGAACACCCCCCAAAAAATCCATGCACCTATCAGCTGAGACCTTATTCATCATACTAAACTCACATACCTTACAATTTAGAATGAATGAATGGAATATGCACCTGATGTTTCCACTATGTATAATTTTTATATATAGGATATAATTTTTATCCAGGCAAATACTGGAACTGTGGTGAACTGGAAACAACATAGCAAGGATCAGAGAGAAAGGTGTCTTTCTGTTGGCAGGTTTCTGTCCTCAGGAGCAGCTAGTATTTAAACAGCAACTAATCATTAAACTTCATAGGCCAAATTCTTCCCTACAGCTATTCCACTGAAACTGCTTTATTTGAAAATAAACAGCCTTGTGCTGTGGAGCTTGACCAGCTCTAGTTTCAGCTATGCAGCTAGTAACGCTTTTTCTTTTCAAAAATGCTCGGTAGAGTTTTTTCCATGCATTTCCATCACCCACACAACCACAAAACCACCATGAAGTTCTGCAAAATGGTACCTTCTGTTCACAGGAGGCCCCTGATTCAGATAGCAAAATTACTGCATCATATACCCACGCCCATTTTCAAAAGTAAATTAAAAGATAATTCTTTCATTTCATTTCACAGCTGGCAAACCCAAGAGCCCACAGAAAGAATTAGTTTCTATAAATATTCATGTCTATAAATGCCAACTAAAACTTGGCCTGAAAGAGCATAATTAATCAAGAAACACAGCTCAGCAAAAAGACATCCTCACTCTCCAGCTCACCAGGCAGGTCTGCTGCCCTTAGACCAGGAGCTCCGCTTTGAATCTCAGCTCTGGAGCACACTGCCTGTTCTTTTAATATTAGGACAGTTTTGTACTACTAGAGCACCTTTGTAGGATCCTGAAGCATACCAGTCAGTTCTGTCCTCTGTTTCAAGCCAAAGGAATTGTGTAGGGGCATTTAGTTCAATTACCTCAGTAAAGCAAGAAGAATCATGCCTCACCTAACTCCAGACACCCAGTTAGACAGCTGAGACAGTCACCTGATGCTCTGTTTACACTCAACAGAAGGAAGACAGAATCTCCAGAGGATCCTTTGCCTGATCTATTTTTGAATGAGGTGAATCCCCCTTCAGCAAGACTATGGCAACTAACTTAGACTTGCAAGTCTTTTTCACATCTAAGGGTATAAACTTCAAGAAAATCATATACATATTTCTAGACATTTCATTGCAGTGGACTGACAGACCTTAATATATCACTGCTGAGAAAATATTTTCAACATTTTAGGAAACACTTCCTGTCAAAAAAGGAGGACTGAAGGATTTTTGGGAAGGATGAGGGCAAAAAGCTCCATAATTTTATGGTTCCCTTTCAGAAACTTTATCTCTATAGAACTGATGTATAAGAAACCTATACGTTTCAGTAACCTACTTCCTTTGAGAGAACTTTTTATTAAATAAAGGACTATTTGTTTCTATGGTTACCTAACAAACACATTGTCCTAGTATTGATGTCTTAACCGTTTTATCATTATGCTATGATGTTTATTCTTTCCCTTGTATTTTTTTTCTGTCCATATATACTAAGGATTATGTTACATAAAATTGGTTGACAAGCCGGTAGAGAGGCTATATCCTCAGTTTACACTAACAAACAGAGTAAAACCTTACCAGTAGGAGCAGAGTAGTAGAGTGAAATACTTGCCATTGAGGGCATAGCTTTCATGCTACTTTTTTGTGGCTTTTACTTCCAGTTATCTCCAAATCCTGTAGACTGAATTTGCATCAGCACTTGGAGTACATTCAGTGAGTTCCTCAGGTCCTTCTGACTCAGTTTTATCCCAAACAAAATCAGTTTATATGCTCTGAGAAGCAAACTGAGTGCAGTAAAGGCAGGTGATCAGGACATTCACTTTAAAAGTGCATTCCTGCTCTAAGCAATGCACTCATGTATTTACATTCAAAGTTTTTTCAGAAAGGAAACACAGGACAGTGTTTTTTCATTCTCAATCTCTGAAACTTTACCTCCCTTTAAGTTTTGAAAAAAACCTGCAACATTCCACACTGTTCACCTTATCTGCACATTTAAAAGACAGCGAAAATTCATCACAGAAGTCAACAGAGGACACATAATCTCTACCTGGGAAGAAATCTTCCCCATAAAGACACCTTGAGAATGATTTCTGGCCCTGTTTAAGGCCCTCGCAAAACTTTCACCACCTACAAGGAGCAAAGATTTAATCCATAATGTTTCCAGATGTATGAGCTGAGCTGTTAGGCTTCTAGTTTCCTAAGCCTGAAGTTCATGTGGCCATAATTACAGCCATAGTCCTGAAGACAACACATGCTCATACCCAACACATACAAAGACAGGCATTCCTTCCTTGAGGTTAACCACTTGTGAAGTTATTACTTCCATTAGCAGAACTCACAGTCCTTAAAGAAAACATGTAGCGTGTTAGACGCCAAAGAAAATGTATTAAGACATTTGAGGACAAAATAATTTGGCTTTGCCACTGAGTAATTTATCAATTTTTTTTTTTTTTTGGTAATACAGCTAACATTCAGACAAATTGCCCAAGAACTGCCTTCTGAAAGTTCTCCTTTCCTAGCTGACTGCAGATTGAGCTTAAGTGATTATCTTAGATAAATCCAACTTTTAGACGGCCAAGATTACATTAGAAGACTGCCACCACCCCATGAATCCTTATAGTTCTATAGCTCATTTCCTCATGATCTTTTTAGTTTTCCAGCTTGCAAAGAGAAAGCTAACATTGTTGCAAAGACAGCCTTTAGCAGGACTTTTTAACTCAAAACAGATTCTATTAGTTTATTGGTAAAGATCCCAACAGGTGGTTTGCACAAAGCCTCAGTGCAACACCTGGGTTTAAAGCTGCAAGTAGAAAGGGTGCTGCCAGGAGCCAAGTGTCAGAGCAGGGGAATCCATGACTCTATCACTGATGCCACCTTGGAAACCATCTCACTGACTGGAAAAGTCGCCACTTCTACAATAGGGGCAACAGAAACCCTGCAGAGCAAAACACCTTGAGAGGTTTGTAACACACTCAGATACCATCTCTCATCTTCATTTGCTGATGCTAGACTTGAGAGAGCTGAAAATGAAGGGCTCTACAAACATGATGTATTTAGCCCACTCACAATATGGTTTTAACCCCCACACAGTCTGGGTTTCTCAAGCAGGGGATGGTACCAGCTGCTAGTTCTTAACAAGATAGCTGGCAAGGCAGCACAAACAAGGACTCCAGATGGGAGGTTGGCCACTATTGAGATGTAGCTGTTATCTTTTTACCTTGTGTCCCTTAAACTGTAATCCACACCACACCAAGTATTAATTATGCCACTGGTGTAGTGAGGAATTCAAGCAACTTGAGCTAAGGAAAGATCTACAGTTAGAGACAAAGGTATACTCTTAAGTTCTTAATAATAATTAAGGATACAAATCATAAGAGAGTACAGCTAATCAGAACTGATGTACAGTGCTACACGTGTGAGAAAAAAAATCTGACCCTTTTCTCTTACTGGAAAGTTTAATGCTTATGCTCCTGATGGCACCGATATTTTAAAAATAATTTAAAAACCACAACTATATTGCAGAGATCACTATATAGCAGAGATCACTAAATTTGCCAGCTATATTCCTATATCTAAAGAAAACTGTATGTTAGGTCTGCTAGGGAGTTACTGCTTCTTTACAGGAATATAAGGAAAAACCTTTAATGGTATACCGAAAAGGTCAAAGATTTACCTAATAAAAGCACGATATAACAAACTAAATGTAATTTCATAGCAAACACTGCTTTATATCATAATCAACCAAATCTGAAAATTCTTGGAGAAGAGAGAACCTAGCCAATAGGAAACTAAGTATTTAGTAAAGTCAGATGTGTTGAATAATCCTGCACAATACACCTCACAGAGATGAGGGAGACTGCTCTTCAAGCTTTTTTGCTATAACACAAACTTTATTAACATAAATCTGTTTATCTGGACAATGTTAAGGCAAAGTCCAGATCTTGCTTGTCTGTGTAACTCAAGGTATGCTTCTGTAATCTTGGCAGAGAAAACGAAATCAATCACATGCCAGAATTGCCGAACACAAACATTTTGCAAGCAACCTGTAGTTTGAAATTTACTTGCCCAGACTAGTGAGTTTGCAAAATGCACATTTCACAGAAGACAAGAATGATTCATTGCCAATTCACAAGCAAAAAAATGCCAATGCTTGCCAATTTTTTTGCCTTGACAATACTAAAAGTGCCCTCAAACCAATACTGTAAAATGATCCTAAGGATATTTCCCAAGGAAAGGTGCAAAAGCATGAGAAGACATGAGCTGTAAAGCATTGCCTGATCTAGTCAAGCAGTAGAGCATTTTTTAACCTTTGTCTCTCTGAGAAACTAAAGTCTCCGAAAGGATTAAGCCGCGGGGTAAAAAAATCAGAGAAGTTGATTCTGATTACAGCAAATTAATCAACAAAATAATTACCAAAAATCAAAAGAAAAAAAGTGGAGCTGCAGTACAGAAAAAATATTTAACACACGAATTACAAAAAAGTGCAGGGAAGGGGCTGTCTGTTCCTACATCAACACAAAAACTCACTTCGTGTGGAAATATGTAATTTGAGCTTTTTCAACGCGTCATTTACATAGTGTATCTAAACGTGACAACAGAAAAATGAGCGAGGGATTTTTCTCTGCCTTGCAATATCTTAACCGCAGGAAAAACATTTCAATAGCAGCACAGTTTAGTAAACCCAAGCAAAGAAAAATCCAAAACATGAGTAATTACAGAGAGCAGCTGAAGGGTAGGTGGATACAAGCAGCTTCCCCAGGCTGCTGCTACTGATCGTTAACCCTCCCCCGGCCGAGGAGCAGCGACCCGCTCGCACCGGCACAGCCGTCATCACCGAGGGGTGCCCTCGCCTGCCCGGCACCAACAACCTAAGCGGGGACCTGCCCTGAGGGAGGGACGCTGTGAGGACCGAGGGGAACAGGTCCCGACGGTCATGGCTGGGAGCGGAGCCACGAGCCCCAGCCGGGAAGAGGGCTGAAGGCGCCTTGGGAAACTGCGGCTCCCTTAGGGTGCACAGCCGAGGGCAGCCCCGCTCCGCGACCATGGGACCGAAGGGGAGGCGGCAGCGGCCCCAGCTCCGCCGGCAGAGGCGGGCCACCTGCCTTCGCTTTAGATCTCCTCTGCTCCCGTTTCTGACGTCCCCCGTTGGCCCCTCCGCCAGCGCTGCCCTCCAGCCCCGAGCCGCACTCCCCCCGCCCCGGCTGTCAGAGGGCACCGCACGGGGCGCGTCCCCCCATCCCCCTGGGGTCGGACGGGCAGCCCCGAGCTCGCAGTTCCCCCCCGATCCTCCCGCACCTACCGGCGAGCGCAGCGCTCCCACAGCGCGATCGGCGGCGGCGGCGGCGCAGCCCCGGCCCGGCCCGGCCCGCCCCGCGGGGCAGCGCGACCGCCGCCATTGGGCGCTCCCCGGGGCCGCGGCGCCGCATTGGCCGGGCCGCCCCCCCCCGGTGCCGCCCCCGCCCCCGGCCGGGCCCTCACACAGGTGGCGGCCGAGGGGCGGCACGGGCGGGTGTTCCCTTAGTCGATCCCTTCGGTTATTCCCAGGGCCCCGTTTTAAATACCATTCAAAGTCAACGGACTTTGCCGTCTCCTCCAGGAGGTAGAAAACAAATATCAATGTGCAAATAAAAAAAAAAAAAAAAATCATGCAAACAAATCCTCCTGCTCCGGGGTCATTCAACGGGCGCGCGTAAATACAGCACGAGCTGTTTGTAACTGGTGATGTCGTGCACCCACTTCCAAAACAAATTAGCAGGCACCTCAGTTCTATTGTTGGACCCACCCTGAAGAATTTCACGGATCAGCAAATATCCCCCTATTAACTTTATTAGTCCTGACTAATACATAATACGATGTCTATGAATCAAACTGTTCCTAAGCTGTTAAGCTGTATTAGTATTACAAGACTAATAACATAACTTGTATATTAATATTAATCTTATTTTTGCCTTTAAAGATTTCAGAGAGCAATTTGCATATGGAAATGTCTTTATGGAGGCATTAACTTCTAACCTCAAGTACAATTTCAAGGCTTTAGCTGAAAGAAAAATTATGCAAAATGAACATGTGCATCACCAGTACAAACGTGAGCACAGATGTGTACATTTACATCCATTAGCAGATTCTGGAGAGCTGAGGGAGTAGGAAGTCACCAAAGAGCTCCTAGAAAATTGTACCTTGCCAGCTGAGAAATGTTAATGACCTTAACATTTGCATTAAACATTATAATAACAGCCTTAATTAGCAATGAGGATGACTGTAAAAATCGTTAGTACACCCGTAGAAGAATTAAACTTATGCAATTTTTTTTTTTTTTAAGTGTAAAACACTGGGAAAATCTCAAATCTGGAGCGCAAGATAACCACGCAATTACAAGAAGTGATGTTATGCTCGGCAGCTTAGTGTGTCTTCTTGACCTGATAGTTTTGAAGGGGCTTTCAAAGAGGGTCGAAGGTTTAATTATTGGTGCGTAGCAGTGTGGGGATGCACATTACAAAGTACACGGTCACTCGAACAAAAACCCAAAGCCCCTGTGGCACAAGCCAGGGACAGCCTGTGTCCCAAAGCGCCGACACGAGTGCCAGCTAGAGGTGGCTGGGAGGAAGTAACATTCAACTCGCATGTTCCCAAACAGGACTTGCAGATCGTATCTTATCCAGCAGTGCAAAATGTTGATTGCTCAGACAAAGCCAGTCACACAGAAGATGTTTAGTTGCATACACTGTCCATGGACCCAAACGCGTTTAGGCTAAGAGCCATCCTCATTTGCATATGTACAGGGTAACTACAACAAGGACATGGGATAGTTCTGCTCTGGTATAACAGGCATCTTTGTTCCTTCTCAGGATTGTTTTATGAGCCAAAAGAACTACAGATTAGTTTTCCAATTGTTTCACTTTATCTTCCCCATCTTTAATAAATCCAGGATCCAGAATAACATCATTGACCTCTAATGTACTGTCCTATGAGAGATCCTGATTAAGAAAAAAAAAGTCTTTAAGGCCATCAGTCCTTTCCTGGTTTTGGTCAGGTCCTGAACCCCATTTCTTCTTTTGCTTTTTTTCCTTGTTTGTTTTCTGAACAAAAGCAGGAGCCATTACAGAGTAAATTCATAACAAAACTACAAACCTGTAGTCACAAAGGTAGCTACAAATGCTGTCACAAACACTCCAACAGTGGCCGTGGCTGTCATATCTTGCACTGCTAAAGCACACAGCATGAAATGTCATCAATCAGATTGTAATTAAGACTCAACATCAGAAATACGCTTTCCATCTCTTCTGCCCTTTTCACCCCAAATTCAATTTTATTGATAGCCTTTAGATGGTTTAAAGGCTGAGGAAATGGATGTTTCCTCATTTAAAAAATCATTAAAGGAAAAAGGCTTGCATATAGTATATTATTTTTTAGTACTTTTTCTTCTTTTATGCAGATTATCAGGCTTAAGACGGCTCTATCATCAGTTATTTTTTCTGATATTAAGTACATTGAAATTCCTTTATTCAACATACTCATAAAATGGGGGGGGGACAGGGGTAGAGAGCAATAAGAGCAATAAAAATGTTTTAGAACATTTGATTGTTTTAAACTATTGATTCCATCAAAGTTACTACATCATTACCACAGTATCAGACATCTCTGTTTAGCAGTAGTATTCTGTTTGGACTTGAGAGAAATTTTTACTTGTTGTTTCTGAAATTCTTTTACTAGTCAGATCTAGAATGAAATGATTAGCAGGTAACATACCTGTTACATGTTCTTATGTTTTCCTGAGTCTTCTCAGAATCAAACCCAGAGAAAACATTTTTGGTCAGCCCTGCAGTGGTCAGACAGTTGAACTTGATGGTCATTATAGGTCCTTCCCAGTGAAATATTCTATTGCATCAGAGAATCAAAACTAAAATAACCCCATATAAATAATTATACATTCAATATCTGGTTGAACACTGCTGTTCCTACAATTGAAAAACAAGTTAGAATATACTTAAATATTTATTCCCCCTCAAAGTAAGGACCGAGTGGGGAGGAGGGGGGGGGAAATCAAACACACTCCAGAGAGCCTATTTACCTACTTCAAATAGTTTGGGTTTGAAGAATAAAGATTATACCCTTCCATTTTCTCAAATATGACAATAGTAGATATTAACCATAAAAATACAGCATTATATTGTTGGTATTCTGACTGATGTTGAAAATGTATGAATGATGAGACTCTACAGGCTTAGAACATGTGAAAACATAAATATAAACACACGTACTGAGTAACTAAAGGTTAGAATGATCCCAATTCTAATTTATTTTGAATATATGCATTGCCTGACTTTCTGTTCTTTAAACTTGACAGTTAACTAGGGTTTTTGGTGTGCATATTTCATTATAAAGATATCAATAATTCATTACATCTTGGGAAAATATGCTATTTTATTCCAATATAAAACAACAATTCTCATGCAAGTTTTACTGCAGATTTAATTGAATTCATCAGTTAACAGCATTCAATACATTTCATCATATCAAACGAAGTGAGGAGATGTAATTTAACCCTCAGTGGGATGCCAGCAGTGGCTCAATTCAGAAGTCTACAGAAGCACTTGGATAATTTTTTACCTATCTTGACCTGCTTCCACAATTAAGTCTGTACACTTGACGTATTTCTTTATACTGTATCACAAATTACAGTCTCACAGGACTGTTGTCATTCATCCTCCTCAGCCCATGAGCTGATATTGACTCAAGACAAAGAACGAGAGAAAATAAATGGGTTATGCCAAAAGATTGTTTTCTTAGCTCCCTTACCTTGTACCCTGTGCACACGAGAACTCTGCTTCAGCCAACACAGTGAAGCCTGAAAGACCATATATTTTATGGAGAGATTTATGTAATTGTACATCTCCATTATGGCAAGATCAGTTTAAAACCAACAGTGCTGGGACAAAGGCAGTGCTTCCAGCATGGCAGGCCATCATCTTCATTTCCTATTCATGGACTGGGCATTTTACCCAAGGAAAGAAATTGCTGAAATGCCCAGGAACTCTTGCTTTTCCAAGTAACAGCAAACCAAATTAATCAGTAGCTGCAGAGCATGTTGTGCCTGCAATTCAAGCAAGTAAGGAGTTCACAGAATAGCAACGTCGGGAATGTTATGGCTAGTGGAGGAATTTGGGAGCATCAATTACTTAATATAAGCAGCAAAGGGAAAGCTAAAGACTTACCAAACATACTCATTTTATGTAGTTTGAAAGCTTCCTTTTCTGTAGCTGCAAGAAAGTCTTTATGATTTGGCATTTAGAAATCCCAAGTAGAGAGTGGAAATGAATATTTTATTTGTTGTGTTTAAATAAGGAACAGTATTTTAAATTGACAAAGACTATTATTTGTTCTAGCATCTCTCACAGTATCAAGTGGGATTAATGAGACACTAGATTTGAAATCTTTTATTTTTAGTTTAGCTTTTCTATTATTTTGCAGTATTTACCATAGAATTTTTCAGTTTTCAGCCAGAGGATTATCTGCAAACTGTTTACTCTGAGATCTGTGCTTTGTGATGCTGAACTAGTATCACCAGAAACATTTAAAAGTATTTCATAGCAATCTATCTTTTGGAGCTGAACTAAGAGTGACAAAGGTAGTGAAGAGTAGACTTCTGGGGCCTTGTAAACTCAAACATAGTAATTAGGCCTCAAAACGAAAAAGATTTTATATGTGCAAAAAAAGGTAAATAGTTTTTGTGTCTTTATAGAGCGATTCACTGAATATGCAAGATAGCAGAGCAGGCAGGCAGTTATTAAAAAACATTCATTTTGTTAGTTGAGATTACATCAATGAAGAAACCCTTCTTTCCTGCTCTGGTCTGAGAAGTTCCTACCTATTTGCAACCCTTTGCCTTCCACAAAGATCAGACTCCTAGTAGGGAACTCAGCAAGGTTGTTTGTTTAGCAAAGGGGCAGAAAAAGCCAACACAGCTGCGTGCAGTGAGATCACCACGCTTATCTCACTGGGTCTGAATTCTCTAATAAGAGTCCCCTCCCTTCTGTGCAATGTTTCCCAGATTTCAACAACCAAGTCAAACACAAAATTATTTATAAAAGAATATGAAATCCTTTAGTTATCCAATTACAGCTGAATATTTAACATAACACTGGATTCCACAATAAAATGCATACATATTTTGGTGTGGCTGTTCTTCCAAATGGATTGTTCAGTCCTATCATCAATGTGATGAAAACCAGAGATGAAACTTAATACAAACTGAAAAGAATTGACTCAATTTGTCCTGATCTCACAGCATCAGTAACAAAGGTAACTGAAATACTTTGGAAAACTCTCCAATGTGTAGATTGTCAGGCCTTCAGCCTTTGAATTCAAAGCTGGATGATTCTCCAAGAAGTATCCTTTTTATAATGCAAAGTTGTAAACCTTAAACTGGAACATGCCACATATTTCTTCAGTAGTTTTAACATCAGCTATAACAATGACTTTATGAAGTGCTTGACTTTTTTATCACATATCTCTTTTTAATACTAGTAATGCAAATAAGGTATTCCTTTAAAATTGTCGTTGAATTGATCTGGCAAACTTTCCAAATAATAATAATAATAATAAAAAAATATTTAGAAGTACCTAAAATGCCATTAATTAATGGAACTTCAGCATATAGCAAAGTCCAGAGCCTACCAAACATTAAAGTAAGATTGGAAAGAAATAAATACTGTATAATATTTTAAATTACAGTTTTCAAGCTATTTGGATAGCTCAAATATTTCACCGGATAGTCTCAATGAAAAAGTGATTTAAAAAAATTCTTCACCTGTTGCTAAACATGTTTCACTTTAGTGGGAAAGATTTTATACTCTAAGAAAAAATGGATTTAACTTTGCAAAAGAGGCCACTGTCCTGCAAGCTGTGCCCAACCAGTCCACATTTTATGTGTACATATAACATTTCAAATGATGTTGGAAGACAGACTACTACAATAGGTTAATAGATTTACATACTAAAAAATTCTTAGCAGTCCAGGGACAGTAATTCTTTACCAGGTCTTTTCAGAAGCTAAATTGATTTTTCATTTTGAACTTTTGCTCTAAAAACATGAGAACAATAAGAGCACTGAATTATTTAATTTTGTTAAGTAAGTTTCTGAAGCTTCTGTAACTAACAACTTTTTATCTTTCTTTATGTGTGTGTGTGTGTGTGTGTGTGTGTACATAAACACATGCACTTTTGGATACACACACACATTCTCCCGTGATATGGCAATGACTGAAAGCGTGGAAGTTACTCCCTTCCCAACCTTTGAGACCGCAAGTATTTAACAAGTCCAAGTCACTATTTAGTGTCTAATACCCCCTTGTGGCTGCAAACACACACACCAGATATAACTTCCCCCCCCCCCCCCCCCCAGCAAAAGCAATTAATTAGAAGGAACAACAAAAAAAAAAGTATGAATCTTGTACAGAAATGAGCCACATTCATAAATAACAGATGGGAAGTGGAACAACTAATTTTAAAGGACAGCCTGTGTTGAAGAGGAAGGATGAAGAAAACCAAATTATAAAAAAGGCAATACAGAAAATAACTGACAGAAGAATTGGAGAGCTAGAATTTCAGTGTTTTGCAACACAAAAATTATTATTCTTCACAAGTTATTTTCAAAAATCTGGAATTGCAACCTGTGTTACATGGAAAGACCAAAAAGTTGGCTACCACAAACTAAAAATGTAAGCAACCTATCTCTCTGAAGTAGAGGACTGCCTGAAGCGCTACTGCCCTCAGAAAAACTTACCAGAATAAGTGGCAGCAGCACTGGCACCTCTTGGGTTCACATCCTGTTATCATAACCACTGTGAACACTGAGTGTAACCACACAGGTGGTATCTTTATTTCACAAGATTAAAGATACAGTACAAAATGAATCTGTACATCTTTCTATTAACAGAATTTGTTTACACAATTATATTACATTTGACCAGCCTTTATACTGATTTTAAATACAAAATAAATTTACAAAACTCCTACAAGACCCTTTAAAGAACTGCAGCTGATAAAAACAAAGGGTTCCCCCCAATAGTCGCTATTTGCCATATGCATTTGCAGTAGTTCAAATCAAACTAAATCTTTTCAGTTTAATATTCTCTGAAACAAAAATAGAATTTCAGTCCATTGTTGCCTATGTAAAAAGAAAGCAACTTGCAAAGGTGAGTGTGATCCCCCTTTATAGGCCAAAACTAGCATATAATAGGTGGAAATTAGATAATGCATAGTCTTAAAAAGTCCTTTCACAAGCCACATTTTAATGTTCTTCTCCAAAAAGAATAACATTTGATAGCTTCTGTGTTAGTTTGCCTTTTTTTTTTTTTTTTTTTTTTTTTTGTAGGAGCAGCTGACTTATGGAAGATGACTAAAAAGTGAGTAAAACTGTCTCATAAGAGTTTCATGAGGATGTTTGTATCAAAGGTCTTACCTTCTATTACAGTGTCCCATTACATTTATGTTGTGATGGACCATATAAAGCAAGGAAAGTTATTTCAACAGACAGCTCTGGGGCAAGTTTCAACAGACTGATGTACTAGAATCCTGTTTTCTCAACAATTCAGCACTTCTTTCAACCAGCAAGAACAGACAGTGTCTTTGATTAATGATCTGAGACGCAGAATAATGTGTCCCTCCATGTTTTCCCAGTTTTCCTACATACAGAAATCCCACCACCAACGCTTACTGCTCTGTAGTTCCATTCTCTGTGCATGGAAAGAAGAGCATATGTCTGGAAAGGTCAAATAGGCAGGCTCTGGCCTATGTTACTACACACAAAGAATACAACTTTTCCATTCAAACCATGCTCAACACACCCAGAAAGGCTTCTCTTAAACCAAGTTTGCATTCTAAAGTACTCCTGCATATAAACTGTAAGACAAATCTGTGCGCTACCAAAAGGGAAAAGTACTTCACTGCAGTAAACAGAGCAGTCCAGCTCCTTTAGGAAAAATATGCTTGATTAACTGAGTGCACAAGATACATATTGCTAGTAAGAGTTAAATATACCTCCCTCAAAACGCAAGTTTCAGAACAGAGTAGCAAGGGATTGTCACAAAAACTTAAGTCATGGTGTAGATAACTGATTTAGAAAGTTTATTCATTTCTTTAATCCCTGAGTTAACTCACCATTACTTATGGTAAGTACCTTTTTTCTTCTACCACTGCATTCAAATGAATGTCATCTGAAAAAGTCAGTGGTAGTAATTTGGTGGAAGGGAAAAAAGCAGGAGAAAGACTTCCTTATTGCTCCTTCAAAAAGCAG
This sequence comes from Empidonax traillii, assembly GCF_003031625.1. Lineage (NCBI taxonomy): Eukaryota > Metazoa > Chordata > Aves > Passeriformes > Tyrannidae > Empidonax > Empidonax traillii. Next base: position 134,633 of record NW_020956698.1, on the reverse strand, counting down.
TTCTTTAAAGTGAAATAACTTGCTAACATCAATCATTTTCTTCTGCTGATTTCTTGGGATGTAAAAATGCATCAGATTCAGTGAAAGTCATCTATGAGACTGTCACATAGCAGCAGTGATGAGAGATTCTCATGCAAATAGGACAGAGCTTCTAGAATTTAGTTCTAATAGAAAAATCAAAACATTTTAATTATGCAGTAATAAAACTGTTAAACATCCTAAGAGACCAATACCAATCAACCAATGGTATTTAACTGAAAAACATTTTCCATATAATCCTCAATTTATTCATGCCAAGCTAAAAAGAGCTATTAAGTGACAGCAGCAAAAATACTTCAGAGGGAGCGTTCAAAAGTCACAGATATCTTAAAAATGCAGCTGGGGAGTGCTGTACATTTTAGACATGACATAAAAATTCAATACTGTCCCATCTGCTAATGATGACTAAGACTTAACAAGATATTCTTCTACCACATGCTGCAAACCTCCACACTAACACGAAAGATTTGTCTCACATAACCACCATAAGCATTTTGAAGTACTGAGTTCTACCTAGTACCTTTAATACTAGCCATCCTTGACATTTCCATTTACAAAAGAATGCATTGCTTATCTTCCATCCCAAACTACAAATCTAATGTGCAGCTGTCTCCTTACAAACATACCAAGTATGAAATCATATCAAAATCTCAATTCTAAATAAAGTGTATTGATATGTTGTTGCCAATCTGCTGGAAAAATATTTGCATGAGAGGAAGCCCTTAACCCTTTAAACATAACAGCTTTTGTCAGAAAGCAGCTAAAGCCTCCTCTCTTGTATTTCATTCAGCTTTGAGACTACTTTCCAGAGGGTTTAATGCTAGTACAGAAGCAAATATTTAACTGCCATTGGTAAAGAGGAACAGAACAGACACTTCTACACTTCGTGCTTCTAAACTACTCTGCAACTGCTTCCCACCCCTAATCCCGGAAATTATAGTTCATTGGAAATCATTAAGTGAAGATTCCTCTTGCAATCTTAAATCATCAGTCCACAGGTCATGTTCTTTACACAAATTAAAAGGCCTTTACACTGACCTGGTGGTATCAAGAAGCCATAAACCACTAGTCTTCTTTCTCTTTGGATTTTCTTGTTACAAAGGGTCCTCAAGATGGCTCAGCCAGAGACATTTTTCTCATGTATATGAGGTACAAAAGAGGTTGGCAACCGATGTAGCTTTGGAGTAGCATCACTGGTATAAAGCCCATGCCCTTTTGTAGAGAGTATGCATTTTTGTGGCCTTTTTTGTAGATGCACTAAGCAGACACATGCATGAGATACACACATTTCTTTCTTGCAGTGCAAATCACTAACAGGATTGTTGAAAATTAAATAGAGAACTTCCAACTCTAAAACCAAAAAAAGAGTCAGCTAACTCACTGAGATTTCTCACTCTGTCCTTTCTTCAGTGTCAATAATAATACTGGTACTTTCTGTAATCTAGACTCAGCCTCTTCATAAGGGTAAATTTATATGTCTTAGGAACACTATCGATTTGGGTTTATGTCATAAAATATCTCAAAGTACAAAGGTTCCTGAAAAGTTTTAGAAGTATGTGAGATCTGGGCACTGTAGGGACAGTTTTCAACTGATAAACTTTACTAATCTGTCCCAATCCAACTCATGGACTACATACTGTCTGCTGAGAACTGTCTAGTCTAAGGGGAAAGGAGGAAAATACTCAAAAAAGCACAAATGGAGAGTGGCATGTTTGCTGGCTTAGATTATTGATAAACTCTGCAAAACTATGTTAAACCATCCAAGATAGCATAAGAGACCAAACTGCAAGAAATACTTAAAAGTAATGAAATAAGGACTACAGAAATACTTGGGATGTAGATCAGAATATAAGTTCATGACAGCTTCAGTCTTTTTAGAGTTTGAATGTAGTTCAGCTTCTTGGACTTAAATAGGCCATAAAATTATTTATTGTTATTACTTTTATAAAGGGCAACTGCTATCAAGCAGGCAAAAATCTTCCACTGCTAGCCTTCTGTCTCTTGGGAGATGAAAAGGACTCTGAATAAAGAGGAACTAGATACAGCAGGCAACATTTTTGTAGTAGCACTCTTGTGTTTCCACAAAAAAAGCCATAGTGTTATTCCATTGGCACTGAAATAACATTCAAATCAGTTTCAAAATAATTTTCTTATCCCTGAAAAAAGGCATCACTCTAAGCAGCTTTCAAACTTTTTTTTTTTTTAACTTTTTTGCGCCTCTTTTGGGGGAGGGACTGTTGATCCGAAGTCCTAAATCACAATGAAAATTGTTCCTTTTGGAAAAATCCAGTTCTTTCACTGAGGCTTTTGTTGCTATTGCGGTGGTTGATGCTCTGGTGGTGGTTCTTGTTGAGGCACAGCTGGCCGCAGTCCTGCTGGTCTGGGAATCGCTTGGTGCTGCCTTTGTCTGTAAGCTATAATTGTTCCCAGAAGCAAGGCGATGATAGTCATAAGGTAGAGGTCCCACTCAGGCCCCAATAGCTGGTCCATATCAATATGTGAGAATACCTCCCTCATCTAAGAAAGAAGAAGTCCACATCATCATGTCAAAGAACACGAATGGGAAGCAATTAAATTTGACTTGTAACATTTTTCAGGTACAAGCCCCAGTTTTAAAATTTCAGTAGCTCTTTTCATCTCCGAAACAACAGTACCACAGTGACATTCTTAACTTCCAGGAACTCAAACACCAGTAAGACTAAGAGGCATGCTATATAGGATGAGCTATTCTATTTTCTGTTCTAGAGATAAAAGTTTTCAATATGTAGCTTTGTGGTTTTGACGTGAATGACACTCCATTAAGACCCAGGGCACTTGTGTGGTACAATGCTGAGATTTGCGGAGGTAAGGTACAGAGACATTAAAGTGACTTATTGCTAGTTTTGACTGAAGTGCCTCTTTATCAGACTCCATTTGCATAACCATTAGCCACACACTTTATGCTTCACTATTATATCTGATTATACTACAAAGTCACTACCAATTTAAATCTGCATCAGCAGACTTGGAAAAAACTTGGAAAAGCTGTGTTCTGCATACTAGCTTTGTAAGTGCTACATGAGTCTCAAGACTACATTTTGTCAAACTTAGCTGAATTGCCTGAAACTGAATTTGTTCTAAATGGCAATAACTTCCATAATATTTGAATTTATTAAGTAATCCAAAAAGGCAGTAAGATGGCAGACTACTGAAAAATATTTCAGACACTATATGGAAAGAATTTGATGAATACCTTCATCAAAGGCAAATACTTTTTTCCAGGGCCATCACTCAGTAAAAAACTCTGCACAATAGCTAAAGTATATGATACAAACAACGTTTTTTCCCTCGTAGAGATCAAACAGAACTCTTGTGAGGTTGTTGAATATAAAATAGCTGTATATAAAATAGCAAGAGTATTAGGGGTACAAAAAAGTGTTTCTCTTTTCCTGAACAGCAATTACGTCATTTAAATCTGCTTAACTTTGACAGCACATGGTCATAGGGAAGAATAGTCAAACAAGTTTTGGGAAATTCTCTTCAAGGAGAGAGCAGCACAGAAGAGAACCGCTGTGCACGTTTCAGTTTCACACAACTACACAAATAAGACATAGGAATATCAGCTTCAGTAACTTTCTTAATATCTGACAACACAAACCACATCTATCTGAAGTTTACAGAAGGCTCGAGTAAGACTTTTACTTAAGTAAGATTACAACTGAAGCTTTTTTCAAAAATGGAAAACACATTTGCTGTTTTCTGTTAATTCTGCATTACTTACGTTGATTTCTCGTACATACTGCAAGGAATAAATCACTCCAAGTTTGCAAAGTGCTAGGAAGACTGGAACCTGAGCATCTGGGCTTGCTTCAGCTGCCATGTCATAAAATCGCTTTGCAAGATGAATATCCTAAAGTTAAGAAAATTCAAAGCTCAGTTTTGAAGAACTTGAAAAATTACCTGCATAGTGCAGCCTCTAACTGTTCTGCACAAACACACAAATTACTTCTTATCCAAAATGCACATAACTTGCATTAGTGAGGACAGTAAAAGCATGAGGACAAACAGAGCAACTTTAGGAAGAGCTTAAATTAGTGTTCTCTTCTGGGGCAGTTGAAACAAGGTGGTGACTGTAACAAGAACAGAGGATACATGTATCTGAAAAGTTTAAGACTCTGTGTTTGTTTGTTGTTTTTTTTTTGCCTCTGCTTCAGATACATACTATGCAATGTTAGGATACCTGGATACAAACTGTCTATGTTCACCCAATGCTGTGAAGTACAGACCTGAGTAAGACTTATCTCTGAAAGTGTTCGAAGTTGGACACAAAGTAAGAGAAATCTCCAGGACTTGATGCCATACGTTTATTTTATAATTTTATCCTGATTGTGATTATCATAAAGATTTTCTGCTCATTGATACGGGAAAGCTTAGTTCCATAACACTTGTGGAAATAATAGTATGAAAATGGACACATTATGTGAATATGATGTAGTAATTCACATTTAGTATTTTAATTCAATAGAACAACTCATTGGGCCTGTTCTGACCTTTTGCCAAGAATTTAGGGGAAAAGAAGCAAAAATTGGTCTTTTAACAGACCAACAGAATAATTAAAAGGTGCATATCTAGACAAAAGCCAAAGGTTGAAGCTCACTGAAAATAAGGAAAACTAAGTAATTTCTTACACTTTCAGGTCAAGTCACTACTAAATTTGTACATGAATTATATGAATTCATCATACCTTAAGGTAAAGCAGGCTGTTCAAAATCAGTATGCAATGCTAATTACATTATTTTGAAACATACAGAAACATGTTGCTCTGGATTGCATAAGTTAATTAACTCTTGCAATACACCATAGGCTTCCTAGGAGAACAGATACACTGTCTTTAGACAATGTAATTTGCCTGACTTGAAAAACCAGAGTTAATAATTGTTGGTGGTGCTTATGGTTTGGTACCTTGTTTTCAAAATGTCATGAAACAGGAAACAATTTAACCAGTGTTTCCGAGGAAGAGAAAAATTTTCCGCTAAAATATTTTTAGGCTGGAGTTGATTTGCATTCATTTCACTACACTTCAAAGTCTTGAAAGCATTACTCAGGCATATGGCACTCTTTTTGCCAATATTTACAATTTTGGGCTAGTGTTTTTCCCCTGTCTACACACCATTTCCTCACATAGTTACATGTGAAGTGGATATACTTGTTCATTTCCCATGGGTGAATGTATTGGGAGACATATTAACTCCCACTAGGTGGTTATAAAGTAACCAAAGCGTAGTAGGGGTTAGGGACTTAATCTAATATTAGTAAATGTACTCTAATGAAGCAGACTATCAGGGTACATCTCACTCACCTGCTTGATGCCCAATCCCTTCTCATGCATGTAGCCCAGATTAAACATTGCTTGAGCACTGTGCTGCTGTTCTGATGCCAGTCGATAGTGAATAAATGCAGTTTCATAGTCAACATCAGTACCAAACCCATAAAAATGGTAATCTCCAAGTTTAATTCTTGCAACAGTATATCCTATAAATCAAGAAACAACAAAATAAAATAGCTAAGCAAAGAAACACTTTTTGTTTCCTATGAAGATGCAATAGGGGCTTTAGTATAGCTTTCCACAGTTTGCACAGTTTATCTTTCCCCCTTCTCACATAAACAGCTCTTTTTTTAAAAACTGGATTTAGCTAAACAAAACACAACCAATTTCTCTTTGCAGATAAGACCTTTTCCTAGCAATGCTGCCAACATTTTTATTGCCAATAAGTGGTAGCAGCTGAAAAGCCATAATGTTGTTCATAGTCATAGTCACTTACTACAGAAAAAATTTTTGTTTGCTACGTGACCATTAAAGGCTTCAACTTTTTAAAACAGAAACACTGAAAACTTTAAACACAATGCCTCATCATCATTTCATAATTGAACACTTAACCATTCCATCCTCTCAGTTTCTTAACTTCCTGCTAAAAGCTATGAAACTCTGAAAATTAGGCTCCATTTGCATAATACACTTAATCTCTGCCATGAAAAACTAGTAGACAGACATCAGTGTAGATGAACCCACATGAAAGCTAGAGACCTCAAGCTCTTTAAATAATTTAGTTCAGTTTTGCTTACTTTAGGATAGGATCACAAGCACCAGAGTTTAAACTTGTGTTGCTTGGACATCAAGACTGCATTCTTCATTACTGAGCTTTGCTTACTTTGAATAGGAAACTGCACTTCTTAGAAATGATGACAAGTAACAAAGTACTCTTTAGGATTTTGCATCTCTCTTTCCAAGCAGGTATTTCTAGAAAAGTCAGTGTAAACATTCCTAATGCTGTTTTACACTGCTCCATAATTCCACATGGCTAAAGAAACACACAGTATATTTGTGTTTTAGTTCTTTTAATCCTCAGAATCACAGAAAAGCTCTGACCTGCAAACATATTGCAACGACACTATAGCTGACAATGGAGCAAGAACATCAACTACACCATGTGGAATACAACTTTTGTTGAACAGGAGGTAAGCTTTTCCTCCTTCCATGTTTCATAAAAACCCATGACATCAGACATTAACGGCTATACTCAAGGCACTCTGCCCATCACACTCCCCCCACCACAGACTGTTAGTGCTGGGATCGAGGCCCCTTTGCAGCGGATGGGTGCCCTGCCTGACTCCCTGCTCATGCCACTCTCCCACAGCCAGACAAGCTTTCCTTACTGGTTTGACTCAGGGTTTCCCAGAGCAGAGTCTCAGATGCCTGAATCCTTTAAACAATTTAATAAGGGCACGGTAACACAAAAAGTAGAGTTGGTGCATCCAGAAGGAACCCTGAATAAAGTAATCCCTGAGCCTTTATACCCTCACAGTCTGGGGTCATGTTTTCTGCTGTGCCTCTGCTGTGTCAGGTCCCCTGCCTGGTGCCATAGGATCCTGTGCCCTTTGTTGGCCCATTGCCTCAGGCTCCTGTCCCCTAGAGCTCAATTTGCAGCTTGAACTGCAGCCGTACACTGAGCTACCTGCACTGAACGTATTCCTCAACATAAAAATAAATTGATTGGAATTGTGAGGTATAAGCATACCTTGAGAAGCTGCTCTATTCCAGTGAAGCAAAGCTCGAGGATAGGTTTCATTTTCTCCTACTATGCTAGCTTCTTCTAGAGAAGAAATAATTCAGTTAAATAGAATCATAGTATATGAACACACAACCACAAAATAACTCCCATGCTTATAATTCAGTCTCCTGAAATCAATCAAAAACTTGAAGCAATGTGTGTTAGAGCAGAAACAAGATTCATCTGAAACTTATAAAAACACCTTTCATTCATATGGCCTTTCCATTTATCTGCCCACACAATAGATAGAAACAAAAGATATAATTTCATCTATGGGTTACCATGTGTCTCTCCCATTCCTGCTGATACATACTTGAGGAATGACAGAAGATGTAAGTCTCAAGAGCACATAATTTGGACTTTGACAAAGGTGCACTGAAACACAAGTCTAAAGTATAACCTGTTTTAGTTTGGCCATCTAAAACCCAGGACTAGTGAGTAAAACAAAGGCTCAAACTCATTACCCAACCAGAAACTGCATGCTTTACACAGCAGTGCTTCTGCTACTTCAAAAGTTGTCCACGTCCTAATTTGAAGGTTCCTGAACTATTAGAGTTCAGACAGTTCAAAGGATTTGTAACATTAACTTCTACTGTAATTACGGTTTTAGCTGTACTATGTCACAGTTGACATACAGATTTTCTGTATAAAGTGTAGTAAATAATTTTAAATCAATCTCCAATTGAGATGCAGATATATCCGAGTAATGACAATCAGAGTTTTAACCCAGAGAAAAATGTCATTTCTTTGCAGGAATGCACTCCCAGTCAAGACTGTCATTACTGTAGCTTATCTAAAGATGATTCCCTCAGGCAGCTTTGAAAAACATTACCTGAAAATTAAGATGTTAGGTTAGTGTATCAGCCACCATGTAAAGCTGGTAATGATACCTAGATTTGATACTGAGAAAGTTTAAAATACTGGGTTTTGCAGTTGCTAGACAGAACTGTCACTTGTATTTCCACTGTTTCTCTATGACTTCAAACTCTAATAAACCAAGTTCTGAACACCTAGTTCCAGTTAGAGACATGGGACAAGTTTTTTTCAAATCTAACAGAGCGAACTGTCCAGCTCTTTATCCCTGGTACACGGGCTGTATAAGTAAAATTACAAAAAGAGGAAGTGCTGAAAAAAGATTTAAGTGAAAGAACAAAGGACACTGAGACTTGTATGCATAGTGCAGGCCAAAGGTAAACCTAATGCAATTCCTACTTTTAAGGCTGTGTTTAGGAAGTGTAGGGAAGAAAACTTGCACTGTGCAAGTTTCTAAAGATTCTCTACCTATGCCATTTTAAAATCCCTAAGTCAGAAATTAGGTGTATTGTAACTTATAGGCCAGAAAGTCATCCTTAGAGGTGAAAATGAAAACCTGACTGCTTTCCAGTGTAAAGAGCAGGAAAAAAGACAAGTTTCACTGAAGTTCTAACTGAACAAGAGCTATGTAATTGCATCTTCAAGCATTCTAGCATTCTACTAAATGGTCTACTGCAGGCCAACTCCAAAAAAATCTTTACAGTACAAAAACAGATCCTTACTCTGATCAAGTATGAAAGCAGCATTGCTTTGAGCAACTTCGTAGCCTTGTTCTGCCAGAAGAAGATACTGAACCACCGCAGAATTTGAGTCACCATCTTTATAGCTGTTGTAGGCAGTCATCAGTCTTTCAGACCAACGCCCCCGTTCACATACATTCTTAAACAACTGCAGAGGAAAAAGGAAGGAGGAGAACACTGGTTGTCAGAAACTTCAAAAATTTAGATTTTGCAAGAAGTAAACCTTTAACATTCTGATGCCTATTCAAAATATTTACATTTCACAGGAAAAACGTGATAGATGAACTCAACTGCTTCAGACAGGCCTACTTTAAGGTACAAGTTACTAAGCAAATACATACCAGGATTCAGATGCTTACTCAGAATTATTCTTTAATATCTTACCTTTTTTGTTACACTTCAATTCAGGTCTAAATGAAGAATCTGGTACTTATAAAATACTGATGCTTGCTTTGTATTACATTCTTTTGATTTTCTTTGAAGTTAACAAAGCAAATACACATCTGACAGATCAACATAAATAAAAACTTTTCTCACGAAATACAAAGGAGTATGCTAATGTGTCACTTTCCCTCAGTCAAGGCTTAGCCTTGACTCTGCAGTCACTGGTGGAATTTAGCTAAGACAAATGTCCTATATAAACTGATGTGGTTATAGCCAATCTTTTGCAAATCAGTATTATTTGACCTTTATAAATGGATGACCTTACCTCAACAGCAGTATGGCAGGATCGCATCACTCCAGTGCCAGTAGCATGCATCTGAGCCAGGTTATAAAAAGCCAGAATGTGGCCACCCTGGGAGGCCAAGTTAAAATATTTCAAAGCTTGTTTATAGTCTTTCTTGACTCCAATGCCATCTAAGAGAAAGAATATGTCATTGTTATTTATTCCTCTTGAAAAGCAGAGTTGTATGAAATACAGTACTTACTCTTTAAAATTACTCAAGAAAAGCATTGTGAAAGTCTTAGGCAAAGGCAGAAGGAATACAAATTCAATGCAGTATGT